>NW_017731443.1:596759-598457 GCF_001890085.2 Hipposideros armiger
ACCAAGGGAGGGATGGTTGTGGCCATCTTTGTAAACAACCTGTCAGAGTCTGTGTGTGTTTTGATGAGAGCCTCTGCCAGGGGCCCTGGAGATGTGTTCCCTGGTGATGGCGTTGCTGACGAGGCTGGGGTAGAATTGCTCTGCCTGAGTGAGAGGCCCCCAGACCGTGAGCTGCAGGCCCAGACCAGCCACCAACTCAGTGGGTGACCTTGGGCCAGTCCCTCATTCTCTCAGCCACCACCTATTGGGTAGCTACTATGTGCCAGGCCCCGAGCGGGGCACTGGGGTCCCAGTGGTGAGCAAGCCAGGTCCCTCTGGAACTTTCTGTCTTGTGGATGACAAAACCTCATAACTGAACAAACTGGTCACAGAGCATGACAAGTAAGAGAACAGCAGAGAGTTGGGCTGGGGAATCCCTGGTGATGGAGAGACCAGGATGAACCTCAAAGGCAGAGACCGCCTTCTGCCTCATTCTAGGCCTCGGTGTCCTCCTCTGGACAGTGAGAGGGTTTGTCAGAGCTGAGGACTCAAACTACCTTCCCTGGAGTCCTAGAGTTCCTCAGAGGTTCCAGGGTCTACGGTAGGAGGGGGCTGTGCAGGGGACATCTAAAGTTTGTGACCAATTGGGCTTAAAGCTTCTGGTCAGCTCCCACAGTCCAGGTTCCAAGCCAGCGTCCCAGTCTCTGATCCCAGGGGCTGTCTGGGACAAAATGTTCCCAGGACCCCTCTTGTTCCTTAATGGCCCTGCCAGGGTTCTGGGCTCTGGGGAAACAGGGAACTTCCCCTCTGTCCATTGGACCCTCAGGTTCCCCCATTACCCGGAACAGACCCTGTACCAGGATGCTTGCAGCTGACCCCTCACCTTTGACCTTGGGTCTGCTTGAACCAGGAGAGCCCCTGGGACCCCCCCACGAAGTGCCAGGGTCACTGACAGAGCTCAGGCTCTTTGGGATTAGACCCTCCCCTCTGTGTGAGCCCCTTACCCTCCCTGAGCCTCAGAGTGAGCCTTGCCTCGCGGGGCAGAGCACAAAGGCAAGATACTGGTGAGAGGCAGGTCCTCCGAAGGTGGCTGGAGTCAGCACAGGGTGAGGTGGCAATTCCTCTGGGGAGTAAGGTCAAGAGGAGTGGCAGGGAAGGCCCAGCCTCCTAGGGATCCAGGTGGGGGACCTGCCTCTGGTGCCCCTGCCCCACCATTCTGAGAAGCTCTAGGTCCTGCCTACCCCCACGCAGGTTGGGAGAGGCCTGGAGGCAAGTTAGTCCCTAGGCAAATCGCTTGCTTCAGCTCAGCAACCTTTATTCCTGTGGTCAACCCCAGTGTTGGGAACTGGGTGGGGCCAGAGGTGCCAAAGACAATAATCCCTTCCCGCCTCTGGGCCTCAGTTTCCCCCTCTGTCACATAGGAAGGAAAGGCCTCCCCTGCTTCCTTCATTGGGTACTGAATGTACTGAGGTACATTCGGGTACTTTGATCCTGGAGGCACACTATCTGGGCCTGAGCCTTTCGGCCACAGAGTGCTAGCACTAAGAATCACCCAGGCTCAGTCCTTGCCCTCAGGGGGCTCACTGGCTGTGAGGGAGGCCCGTGCCCCACCCACAACTAGCACCAGACATATGAGAGAGACTCTCAGCCAAAGGCTTCACCGAGCTCTGTCCAGGAAGTTTAGTTATGGCTGGTCTTGTGTGAAGCCAGGGGCTTTGA
>NW_017731443.1:599694-606457 GCF_001890085.2 Hipposideros armiger
CCCAATTCCCCAGCACTGTTCCCATCCCCCCAATTCCCCAATAAAATCTTAAAAAACACCCAAACATCTATGACCATAATACCTGCCTGCTCTAAAACCTTCCGTGACTCCGCAGTGCCTATAAGATAAATTCCAAATGCCTTCAGGGCCCTCTGAAATATGGTTTCTGGATACCTGTCTCTCCAGCCTCATCTACAGACAGTTCTGTTGTCTTCTTGGTCCTTAGAGGTACATTTCTACCTCTGAGCCTTTGCTGCCCTGAGTCCCTCTCCTTGGAGTCCCCACCCTCCTCGTGTAGCATTCATCCATCCATCCATCAGTCAAACCTGTTGATATTGCCTCAGCCACCGCCGACTGCCTCCTTTCTGAGTTTGGATCAGCTGCTCCACGTCCCCTAGTTCCCCCGGCCGCCGCTCCTGATCAGAAGAGTCCAGCCTTTCTGGGCCTCCATCTGAGGGCCTGGACTTCTCACGCCCCTGTCTGAGGCTCAGTGCCCGGCGCAGTCGACCCTCCACGGGCTTCCCCCAGGGTTCTTGGAGCTTGCCATAGGAGGGCCGTGGTGCTCGCAAGGACTGGCTGCGTAGCCCTGTCCCCATGGTTCTAGATAGAGGCTGCAGGCATAGGACTGCTCCAGGCCTTCGGCAAGTCACTGGCCTCTGAGATGGCCTGGTGCCTCCACCCATCTGACAGGGGCTCACTTGGGGACAAAGGTTGGCCCTGAGGTGGCCACCATAAACCAAAGGGCAGACCACAGAGGCCAAGCATCCCTGAGTCACCCGCACCACCATCTCTCCACCTTCTAGGACAAAGGGTGTGGGCCTCTTCCCCGCTCCTCCCCACGCAGCATTCCCTGACCACCCCATCCCTGAAGAGCTTGGCCACCCCTGAACTCCTGCAGCCCTGTCTGTCTAAACTCGTTCTGTTGACACTGAGAAGAGATGGCTCAGCAGCAAAACAGAGACAAGCTTTAAGAAACAGGACAGCTCCAATCTAGAATAATCAAATTCACAGAGACAGCTAGTGACATGGTGGCTGACAGGGGCTGTGGGGAATGGGGAGGTGGGTGTTTAATGGCCATAGAGCCTCCGTTTTACAAGATGAAAAAACTCTGGAGCTTGGATGCACAACAATGGACGTAATGCTACTGAATTGTACAAATGGCTAAGATGGTAAATTTTATGTTTTTGTATATTTTGCTACAATTGGAATTTTTTAGAAAAGAAACAGGACAGCTCTAGGCTGGGAGTCAGGAGGCTTGGATTTTTTCCAGGCTGAGCCCTGCCCCTAATTTTCCAGCACAGAATCAGGTAAAAAAAATCCAGGTTCTGAGGACCAACCACCTCTGGGTACATTGTGACTCCATCACTGCAGCTGTGTGACCTTGGGCACATTCTCTCGATTTCCTCTTTTGTAATAGGAATGAGTAATTCAGAGAATTATGAGGATGTATAGATGTAGATGTGAACCAAAACCGACTCTATCTTTGTGTTTTTTCATGCTGTGACCTTTGACCAACCTCACTGTTCTTAGCAAGCATATCAGAGCCTTCTAGTTAATGATGATCTGTAACCATAAAGAATATTTTTGTTAGTAATGGCCAGGATGAATATCAAACTGGTGACAGTATCTACCACTAGGTGGTATGGCCCCTGGCGCTGCTGCATTCTTTGTCTCTTTGTCTTGTCAATCAATAGTACCTGAGTTACATTATAAAAACAGGACAACAAAACAGGAGTCTTTAGCGGAGAATAATTTGCGCAGTACTGCTGGGCCAGCTGTTGGCTCCGGCCCAATCTTCCTGTAAATAGATTGCCCTATAATAAATTCTATTATAGTCTATGGAGTTGCCTCCTTCGTCTCTCCGTCTGAAGATACCTTCTTTTCTCCATATGGTGGCCATTACCCCTTTACCCCACCACAGGACAGAAGATTGGATGTGATATGCCATGTGAGCACAGGGCCTGGGGCATAGCAGGGGCTCAAAAAGTGACTTGGTGGTGTTCATTTTCTCGGGCAAATCCCTTCCCCTCTCGGTCAGTCTTGTCATCTGTAAAATGGTATCACATCTTCAGGGCACCAGATATTCACGTCTTCGAGGCCCCACGTCGGGGAGCCAGATATCACATTCCACGTGACAAGGGCTGGGGTTTCGAGGAGGGGCGGCGAAGGGTTAAGAAATCACAAGAGTCAAAAGTAGAGTTTCTGTGGGCCAGGGGTCTCGTCTCTGCAGACCAAGAGCAGCCCTGATACTGGCGCGTAAAGCTTTTATTTATAACGGTCACAAAGAGGTTAATTTGAATATTTATACCCAGTTAATTGATTCAATTAGACTGGCAGCTGCTTCACCCGAAACTCATTGTGATTAAGCACGAGTTGTGCTTTCACACATGCGTATGATCCTCGGGATGGCCTCAGCATTCCGAGACCACCTGATAAGGAAGTTTTACTGAGCTCATTCCCTCGGGTCTTAGCATTCCAAGACATTCCCTTATGACTTCAAAGGATCAGTGCGCAGCAGCATTCCAGTTGGCAGCTGCAAGGTGACAAAATGGGTTAAATGAAATGAAATCATGACTGAGGATGCCTCTGAAAGCAAGACTACCTGCAGCAGCTCTTTCTCCCAAGACAGGGGCAAGAGAAAGGCACTTGGGCTGGATCAGCAGATGCTCAGAATGACAGAATCTGAGAACTGATAGGGCCCTCACACATCTTTTTGTTTCAACTACTATTTTCTGAGCATTTTTTTTATTGGTTCCTCGATGTATTTTATTTACATCTCATGATAGTCCTATGAGATGGGGATTGTTATCCCTCTTTTATACATCAGGAAACTGAGGCTTGGAGAAATTAAGCTTGGAGAAATTAAGAGTAAGTGGCAGAGCTGGGACTCCCGCCCTGGGCCACCTGGTTTTAGAGCCCATGCTTCAACCGCTGCCCTCCTGCCTGTGTTGATGGCAGAGGCAGGACCAGAAGCCAGGCGACCTGCCTCTTCTGTGTTTGGGCTGCTGCACAGGGCGCCCCTGTCTGGGGGCAGGGAAGTGCTGGCTGCAACGCTTGGCTCATCCCGGCTTCTCCCTGGGACTGGCCTTGCTCTCTTTTCTCTGTTTCTAGGCCTTTCTTGGATGAAGAGGCTCTTAATAGTCAGCAGGCTCAGCTCCCAGCCAGAGGAGCTAAGGCAGGGCCAGCGTGAAAAGGGGAATGGAGAAAAGGGCCCTGGCCATTAGCCCCAGCCTGACCCAAAGGTGGACTGGCCTCTTCAGTCCAACCCTGACCCCCCTAAAGGCCAACCCTGACCCTGGTTATAAAGCAACAAAACCATTACACAATCTTCAATGCTCTCTCACCCCAGCACAGTCAGCTCAAATCCCCACTCTCACCAAAGTCTGAGCCCGGAGGAGCTTGCTGACTCACACGCTTCTGAGGTGCCTTGGGGTGACTCACTTGATCTTGCGTCAAGCATGTAGCTGCCGAATACTCTCTTGCCAAGTGTGTAATTTTACAATTTTCCAAATCCATGTTCTCTTCCTCCCCTCTCCACTGCCTCCCTGCCTTCCTCACCTGGAAAGCTCTTATTCACCTTGTCAGATCCAGCTTCCTGACACCTGCCCCAGAAGCCTGCCCGACAGACCTGTCAGCCCAAGTTAGGGAGGCAGCTCCCTCTCCAGCCTACCCACCCAAAACACACAGTAGCAGCAGTTATACACTGGGTGTCTCTTGAAGGTAGCATGTTTTTTTCATCTCTGTGTCCCCAGGACACGACAGTGAATACTTAGTCTTAAATACTGGAGACTATGTCTATTGTTGTACAACAAATCACCCCACAATTTAGTTACTTAAAACAATACTCAGGTGAGTATGACCTCACAGTTTCCAGGTCAGGAATCCAGGCATGACTTAGCTGGGCCTCTGGCTCAGGGACCCTGCAGGCTCCAGTCAGGGGGCTGCAGTCATCTCAAGGTTCCACTGTGGGTGCATATGCCTCCAAGATCCCTCCAACAGTTGTTGGCAGGACTCACTCGGTTCCTTGCATGGTGTTACACTGAAGGCTTCAGTTTCTTGTGGGTTGTTGACTGTTGCCATGTGGGCCTCTCCCAGGAGCAGCTCACAATGTGGCAGCTGGCTGGAATCAGAGCCAGCAAGTGAGAGGGCGGGAGCTGGGGAACTTAATTGCAGAAGTAACCTCCCATCACTTTCGCCACATTCTATTTGAGTCACCAGGTCCAGTCGGACCTGGAGGGAGGGGAGTCCTACGAGGGCATGGACACCAGGAGGCAGGACCGTTGGGGGGTCATCACAGAGGCTGCTCACCCGGGAGACCTGGATTCCAAACCCCTCATAGTGCCTGAGCTGAAAGCCTCACACCCTCACATGGTGGCTATGTGCCATGAGTGAGTGGCTTAACCTCATGTGCCTATAGTGTCTCAGCTATAAAATGGGGATAATACCTTATTTCATCAAATCTAAGATGGCCTTGGTAGAAAGGCAGCATTATTTTGTACACCATTAAGAAAGAATACCTACTGCCCATTCATGGCAAGACACACTGCCATTTCAGAGGGGTTAAAAATGTGGAGAAAATGAACATGTGTCTTGAAATTAATGAGACACTCAGAATCTGTTTCCTAAGGTGGTTCTGAGGCTTCCGTGGTGGTGCCATTTAAGGCTGTAGTGAGCCTTAGATATATATGGAAGGCTGCAAACTGGGGCAGGCTGCCTAGATGTACCTTGTTAGTGAGCCATTGCTGCATGTAAGACCTTGTTTTGGTGATGCCCAGGAGCGAGGCCAAGGGGAGCAGGGTAGAATCCCTGCCTCTGGAAAAGGAGGCATTCTCATGTACCTAAAGGACGGTGCCTTAAAAGAGACACCAACTTCTGAGGGTGCACAGTAGAGAATAGACCACATCTGGCTTGGGGGATGGGAGAATCCAGGCAGGCTCCCTGGAGAAGGTGGTGTTGGAGCTCAGGCTGGGAGGACTGGTGTGGTAGAGATGGGAGTGGGATCCTGCTGGTGACTAGGGCCTGGGAACACACAAGGTTGGCCTTGGGTGGGAGAAGAATCTAGAAAGGCAGACTGGAACCTACTCTCTGGGGGTTCCAGAGTTAGGAAGAGGAATCTGACGGAACTTGGGAGGCAATAGGGGTGGAGTATACCCTCTGCTCCAGGAGCCCTACCTCTGTGATTGCATTTCACCCTCACACCACTCAGGAGCTTAGCCCCCATTTTTTCAGATGAAATAACAGAAGCTCAGAGAGGTGAAGCAACTTGCCAAAGGACACATAGTCAGTAATGGACCTTGAATCCAGCCCTACAGAGTCAGGACAGCAAGTAGCTCGGCTAATGTGTGTTCCACACCCTGGGGGTAGAGCCTGGATCTTCACACTCCCTACAGGATCATCAGACAGAAGTATAAGCCTAATGGTTAAGGTCACTAGAATTTTCCTTGAAAATATGCCTACCAGAAATGAGGCGAGCGGTTGTGCGGATATATGCATATTTAAAATTGTTTGTGTATGTTTCAACTGATAATTTTATTATATCTCTTTGCTTGAGCAGTTCTTATAATACAGTACACTTTGGGGGAACTTGAGCTAGACTCCTGACCAGCCCTCCATAGACTGGTCTCCGCCTATCTACCTTGCCTCACCTTCCCCTGAATCCTCCTAGGAACTCAGCCAAGTTTCCCAAGCTTCCCAGATCTCAAGAATCAGTTGGGGATTTTTAAAAATTAAACAAAACAAAACAAACAAACAAAAAGATCCCTGGGCCCAACCCAGACTTACTGAATCAGAATCCATAGGGGTCAGGAGTCCAAGAATCTCTAATCTCTTTGTTTTTAAAGAGTCCAGGACCGGGCCGAGTGGCGCATTGGTTAAGAGCTGGCTTGAGACGCCAGAGGGCCCCGGTTTGGATCCCACATATGTGGGCCAGTGACACTGCCCTNTTCTGGGCAGGCTTGTAAGACCCTCATACATGTCACTGTCCAGGGGCCCCCCATGCCCAGAGGGAAGAATCCATCAGGAGGCAGAGCTGAGCCCCCTTCTTCTCAGCCATATTGGGGTCTTTGCTGCGAGTGTGTCTTGGAGTGGAGGACCAGAGCAGAGGGACAATCACAGGGCCCTCGAGTAAGCTAGTAGCAGAGGCCTCAGTGGGCGATGTATGTAAGGAAAGCCGGAAAGCTGGAGCCGTCCACGTACAGGAGGCCACTCCATCCACAGTCCAGAAGGACCTCAAAGAGGTAGTTCACCAGACATGGCCGTTTCATCTGGAGACAGCAGAGGCCCCCACTGCTTCCAGCATCCTTAGCTGGCGGTGCTCAGAGAGGACTGCGGGGAGGTTGGCCGGCTCAGGGTCACGCTGGGGAAGTTGGCAACAAAGCTCTCCCACCTTCTTCTCATCTGTTGGAAGACAGAAGAGAGGGAGATCAGGACCCAGGTCTCCCTGGTTGACAGATGGGCTTCAGGTGTTGTTTCACCTACAGCCACAAGGTGGTGGTAGACCCCAGAGACAAAAGCATGGCTCCCTTGGGGCGGCTCTCCTAGAGGAAGGAGGCAGGGGCCAGGAGCCCCAGCTCCCAACAAGAGGGGCCAGATCCCCCTTTCCCAGGGAAGGGGAATACAAAATATAACTCAGGAGAAATTGTACTGGCTGATCTCCTTGCCTCCAACAAAATCCATCCCTCCAACATACTGCCAGGTTAATCATCTTAAAACATCGATGGGGGCCAGCCAAGTGGCGAGATGGTTAAGAACTGGCTTGGGATGC
>NW_017731443.1:613773-645587 GCF_001890085.2 Hipposideros armiger
AGCCGCAGTGAGCGGCCGTCCAGAAGCCGGCGACTGATCTGCCTCGCCCAGGAAGTGTGCAGTGATGGTGCCAACTAGGGCCAGTGAAGCAACGTCCTCCACAACTAGACTGAAAAACGAAAGGACAGCAACTTGTCTGTTCCCCTTCCCCCAATTCCCCAGCGCTGTTCCCATTCCCCAATTCCCCCAATAAAAATCTTTAAAAATAAAATAAAGAATCCAGAGGGTTCCTATCATCAGGGAAGTCTGGATAATAACTTCTCTAGGACCCTCAGAGGGTCTCAACACTGACCCACATCAGAGCCATTTGAACAGCTTCTAAAACGAGCAATTCAATGAGGGGGATCCTAGTCCTCAGAAATGGGCTTGAGTGGTATATTCTGCTGGTGATTCTAAGATCTCTGAGTTGGTAGCTAATGTGCAAAAGATGTACCTTATTAGTGAGCTCAGGTTGGGGCTCAGGAATCTGTGCTTCTCAATAGCACCTTGATCCAAAGGGATTCTGTCACTAGTGGTACAGAAACCCACACTGAGAAAGGCTTTTTCTAGCCATGTGAGACTCCCCACCCAGGCTTTTGCCAGGGTAGTTTTCTCTATCTGGGATGAAATACCCTCCCCGGCTTTGTCTTCCTGGGGAACTCAACCTGGAGGTAGGAGCCTGGATGGAGAGGTGGGTTGTTTCCTAGTTTAACATAAACTAGGTAATTTATGTGCCTGAGCTAACTGTTTAAAATCCATACTGCCTTTGTTCACAGCCATCCATTCTCCAGTTCTCAGTTTCTTTGCTCAGACCTCCACCTGGTGGTGTTGACGTGGGAGTCACTTGAACCTGGGTGGAGCTGCCTGCCCTCCACTCCAGACCCAGTTCACAGGACCAGCCAGGACTGACTCGTCACAGCCCCTGTAGCATGGCCAGCCTTAGAGCAGGGCCTTGCCTTTTTTGAGGGACATAGGGGCCCACAGGCATAGCAGAGGAGATAAAATACAAGCAAGAAGTGAAGTCACAAAGTAGGCTCATTAGAAGACCAATAGGGACAAGTAAATGACAGACTTAATATCCATCAAGTCCAAACCCTTTTAGGAGGCAATTCAGCCCAGAGACAGGAGGAGATTTGCCCAAGGTCACACAGCTTTAACTCTTGCCTGCATAAAGAAAGTTGTGAGGTAGAAAGAGTCCTTAGACTTGAACATTTAATAGAATGTGAGCTCTGTGACATGATGCTAGGAGCTGTGTCTTTTTCGCCAGTGTCCCTGGCATAGCACTAGGCCCACAGTAGGTGCTCAAGAGGTGTTTGTTAATCAAATGAATATGTGAATCTGGAGAATTGGGGTTTTCTTTTTCTGCTACTAAAATAGATATGTTGGATTGACCCTGGTTAAAGTTCAGCCAGATAGCTGGAAGGAAGGACAAGGAAGTTGGAGAGACAAACACAGCAGAGACAACATAGTTGGAGAAGAGCATGGAGTTGCAGTATCTCCCCATTCTCTATAAGCAATTTTTAGGTAATAAGATGTTCTCATAGTCCTTAATCCTCCCAACTGTCTGGAAGCAGATTATTTTTTCTCCGTGACTTGATTATTATTTGATGTACCGTGTATTTCATTTGTTTATGGTTGTCTTCTCTCGCTGGCAGGCAGAGATTTTGATTTGTTTTGGTCACTCCCCTATCTCCTGGTTAGCACAGAGCCCAGCTTATGAAGCTTTCCGTTCAACCAAGCCTTCTAAACCCTCTAGGTCCTGAGCGGCCTCAACTTGCAGAATAGGAAACTGAGGCTCAGAGCGGTGAGGTTACTTGTCCAAGGTCACATGGAGACGGACTCCTGCCCATCACCTCCCTGCCCCCCCCCCCGACAGCTGCTGAAGGACACAATCACGTAAACCCGTGTGGCACGAGCGCCATCTCCTTCCTTCCGCCCTTCGCAAATCCTTTTCCTCCGACCTCTCCTCCATCCGCTTGCGTGTATTTGCGTCCAGCTCGGATCTCAGAGCTCCCGTGCGATGTGTTATGCTTGCGGCTTTGAGAGACACGTGCTACTCGGGTGAATGAATCGCACATCCCCACCCCCGCCGACAGCCAATCACGGCGTGTCAGAGCCCAGCCACTTCCGCCTATTGCGGGCTGCGGCCCCGGCAGTGCGGCCCACGTGGGACTCTGTAGATTTGGGAGTAGGCGGTGGTGCGCCAGGGGCGGGCTCTTCCAGTTTCATCACCAATCCAGGGAACCGCCGGGGATGCGAGGGGCGGGGCTGACGTGGGGCGCCAAGGCTTAAACGTGATGGGCATACGGGCGTAGGGAGGAGTCCAGAGGGGGAGTGGTGAGTGACGGAAGCCATTGCCCAATAACAGGAGGGGCTGGGCTGACTGAGCCAATAGGAAGTCCTAAGGCGGGTCCGGGACTGCAGCAAGTTTGGTTGAGCGGAGACCGCAGCTACTCCCTGTCAGTGGAGGTAGCGTCGGTAGAGGCGGTGGCGACGACTTGCGGCGGCGTGGAGGAGGTGAGTACAGGCAAAGCTGCGCACTTTCTCCTTCCCGCGGCGGGTAGGAGCGGATGGGCGTGCGTCGGCGCCACTTGGGGGACGCTTATGTAAGGGTCGTGCGCGCCACGGCGGTGCGGGCTCCGCGAGTGACGGCTGGAGGAGACATCAGCGGGCGGTGCGCGACGCGACTTGCGCCGCGTCTCCCCTCCCCCTCCCGTGGGGGCGCTAGGCGCGGGCCCCTCCCCCTGCCCTCCTGCTCCAGGGACCCCGTCTGCCCCGCGTCCCTGGCCGACGGCCCGGCGAGCGTCTCTCCCGCGCGGGCGCAGCCGGGCCTTGTCTACCCCGCGCCCCTGGCGGCCGCCAGCGGCCTTATTTCTGCTCTCGGGCCCATTTTGCAGATGGAGAAACTGACGCACGGAGCCCTCAACCGCCTTGTGCTGGGTCCCTGAGGGTTCGAACCCAGGTGTGTCAAAATCGGGAGCCCGTTTTCCCCCATCATACTGTAAGTTGCTCATTTCTGAAGAAAGCCCTGATGTGTAAGGCGAGGGTTTTCCGTGTTCCAGGTGCCTCCCGTAGGATCCTCCTACTTCCCCTGTGGAGTATTTTCGGTTCCACTCAGTTTCAGGTAAAGAAGCTTGAGGTGCCCAGAAGCAGTGATTCGCCCAGGGCTGTTTAATTAGGAGGAGGCGGGGCTGGGCTCAGCCCGTTATTTACACAGCTTGTAGCAGTTTACAAAGTGCACTGGGCTGGGGGCAGTGAACAGCAGCAGGTGGTCGGGGAAGTGCCCTCCTGGACACTGAAGCTTCGTGGACCTATGCAGGTTCCTCCCAGCCGACGTGCTTTGTGTAGAGTGAGTTGTCTCACTTTTGGGGAGCTCCTCTCTCGTCTCACAAATGCTGGTGTTAGGCCAGATCTCTAGGTCTCCGGACAGCTTTGAAATTCTTACAAATCTGAATGTCCGTTCATTTTGTGAGAAAGTAGGCCAGGGCGCATTATCCCCATTCTGCAGCTGAGAAAACTGAGGCTCAAAGAGGTGCCCATATTTGCCAGATCACAACTAGAGTCTCCAAGTCTACCAAGCAGGTTTTGCCTTCTCTGTCTCTCCCTTACCCACTGCTACCAGCAGTCCTGGCTTCCCCATGTCTCCCGTCCCCTGCCTGTGATACAAACATTTGTGCTGGGGGTGGATGTGGTCAGCCTTTCTATTAACTCAGAGCTACAGCTTTTCTGTCTGCCGGCTCTCTATCTTAACTCTTGGAACTCTTAATCGTCTTCTTTTTGCACCTCTACTGTGTTCAGATCCCTGGACTGGGCACTGAGAGAAGACTTGGGAGATGAGATTAATCCTTGTCCTAGAACTGCCAACAAACTGATTGGGGGAGAGAAGAAGAAGTAGAACTCAAACAGCAAGTCAGCATGTCACAGATGTTTGTAGAGAGGCTGAGTAGATGTGGTATGGCCCCCGAAGAGGATGAGGGGGCTGAGGAAGTGGAGGTTCAGTAGGGGCCCATAAATCAGGTCAAGCCACACAGTAAGGCCAGGGAGGAGAAATGGACTGAGTGTCCTCAACTTGCAGAATAGGAAACTGAGGCTCAGAGAGGCGAGGTTGCTTGACCAAGGTCGTGCGGAGACAGATCGCACATCACCACCACAACCAGTCTCCAAATGGGGACTAGATGGGGATGGATTGGGAAAGGCTTTGTGGATCGGGTGAGTCTGAGCTTTTTTTTTTTTTTTTTTTTTTAGCTGAGCCATCCTGCTACCTGTTGGCAGCTCAGCGGCTGCTCAGCTCGGGCTGGACTCGAACCGCTGTTGCNGGCTGCTCAGCTCGGGCTGGACTCGAACCGCTGTTGCTCAGAGCTCAAACTCTTGAGCGAGCTCTTAACCAACTGAGCCACTCGGCCGGCCCGAGTCTGAGCGTCTTTTGATTCCGCTGGAACTGGCAGTGAAGAAGCAGTGATTAGATTTGAGGAGCTGAGGTTTTATTATGAAGGAGAGGTGAGTTTTAAGCAACTAGAACCTGCAAGAAGAAGGCTGAGGAAGGCTGAGGGAGATGGGGGGAAATAGCACTTTCTAGCTGAGTGTGAGAAAACAGCTTGGACCCTGCAAAGAGACCCCTACAGGAGATGTAGCAAGGCCAGTGCACTTCCTAAGGTACTCAGTAGGGCAGAAGCGAGATTGGGGCCGAAGGTGCCAGGGCGCTTGCTTGGGCCCTGAGGGCCCACCAGCAGGCCTGAGCCACAGGTTGCATCTGTTTGTGTTTTAGTAAGCCACTTGTGAGCAGGTCTCCTGTTTCTTAGTGGCTGCCCTGCCCTGTGGGAAGGAGCTTTGTTCGCTGTAGTTGCTCAATATCAATTTGCTAAATTGAATTAGGCTGTCATCCAAATTCTCTGCAGTTTACCCCAAAGTCCCTTCTGCGCCTTATCTCTCTTTACTGAAGCCTGCTCCAGCTTGAGTGACCCTCTCTGTGCCAGTTCTCACCTCTGGGATCACCCCTTGGGAGGTTTGCCCTGGTGGCTGTGGCCTCAGTGGATCCCTCCTGCCTTCGATGTGCCAGGACAGGCCGCTTGCCCTTTCGTTCTGCTTCTTGCTTCCTCCTTGCCTCACTTCCAGTACCCTAGTACCCGCGTGCTGTGCAGGGTGCCTGTCCTCCCAGCCCTGCTCACGGAGGCTCCAGGACCATGGCAGGGCTGGACCTCAGGTCCATGTCTCACTCCAAGTTGCAATTCTCTGCGTTCCTCTTCCCTGTGTCATCCATCACAGCTCCTAACACAGTGCTGGAACAAGTAGGTACTTGAGAGATGTTTTGGATGACTAAGTAGAAAGTGGCTCAAATTGGAAGGAGGAAAGAGTGGAAGTTGGGGAACCGGAAAGGGGTCACGTTTGGGGGCTGCAGGAATGATTTTGTCGTATGTCAGCGAGTCTCGGAGGAAGGCCTGGGCAGGCCCAGACCTCTCTCTAGTGCTCTTTGCGTGAGCTGGGTGCCTCACTCAAATGAGCATTTCCCTTGAGGATTAGTGTGGCCTTCTCTTTGGCTGCCTCCCAATAGCATCTTACCCTCTTCTGAACGGTCCCTGCTCCCCATATCCAAGCAGCGTGGTGTTTGGGGGCTAGTTTGTCATCCGGAGACATCCTTCGCAGAAGTGGGGCATTTTACCTGCTCACTCTGAAACCTCCTCTGGGCCTGGCTGAACGTCCCTTCACCTCTTTGTCTTAGCTGTCTCTAGTCTCAGCTGTGGATACTTTGCCAAACTGCCAAAGGAGTAGGGTCTGATAGTGGGAGATGGGAAAATGAAGCGAAGAGTAAACCACCTCCTCTCACCTGTTGAATGAGAATGCGTGATCCCACCTATTGGGCTTTTTCTTCCATTTGACCCTACAGGCACCCTCTTCTACCTCAGTCCTCCTTTGAGACTATTCATTGTTGTCCCAGACTTGCTTCATAATGTCCCTCTGCTCTTGTCTCTGGCGACCTTGTTTTCTGCAGGACTTTTACTTCTTGTCCTGTCAGAATTCTTCAGGCTTTCCTACTTTAAGCCTGGCCAAATCTATTCAATTGGACGTGGCTTCTCTCTTTTAATAATACGATAAGGAATGATTTATTGTTGTTACTAATAAAAGCCAACCTTCACTGAGCTCTTACTGTGTTGTGGCAGGAACTATGTTGTGGTAGCCCCTTACGTGTATTATTTGATTGTCACAACAAAGGTACTGTTAGCTCCTCGTTTACAGGTGAGGAACTGAGGGTGAACTAACTTCACACAGCTAGGGAACACTCTGCCTGGGGTCCACCCCAGGCTGTCAGGCTGAGTCTCTGTGTGGGTCCCTCTCATGTAATATCCTGTTTTTACCCCCTTTTAGCTAGAGCCCTTAACTTGTTTTTTGACACTTTGGGAGCAGAGCCTGTGCCTTCTGGTGGTGGTGCCTTACGCACGATACATGCTCAATAAATATTTTATTGACTTCAATGCCCTAAACATTCACTTTCAGCCTTGACATAATCTATCAAGGCATCTGATTGTCTCAGAACATGGATTCAGTTCCTTGATGGTTTGCTGGCCTGTGTCTCTATTTTGTTTTTTATTGACCAGTGGCTAGAGCTGAGTGACAGGTGTGGCCTTTCCAAAACAAAGAGGTCGGTAAACTCCCCAAAGTGGTCATGAACCATCAAATGTGGGCCCCCATAGGTCTCAACATGGGGTGTGCTTTTACATGTGTGAGAGATCTCTGAAGGAAACGATATGAGGAAATAGTTGGAGAAAGAGACACATCAGTGCGCAGGTCATGTAAGACGTAAGACGGTTCTTAATTAGTGTCAATTGCTTAGTGAGCTAGGAACCAGACTTGGAGAACCTGGAGCGGAGGGACCTCCCGAAGGATTGGAGACAGTTCTGCTGAGAAAGTGGGCCTGGGGCTGGATGGAAGTGGTTAGGAAGAGAAAGCACTTCAGATAAAACAATGAAAGTTTCTAGAACTTCATGTTCTTGTGTAGCGGGTGCCAGAAAAGGGTTTTACTTAGAATGCTTCTTACAAAGCACATTGGCTAACACCTGTCCTCTGTACCAGGCATGGTGCCAGTGTGTGTTAACTCATCGGGAACCCTATGAGATGGGGGTTGTTATTATTCCCACTTCACAGATGAGGAAACAGGCTTTGGGATGGCAGAGCAGCAGTGGTGGAGCCCAGGCAGTGGACAACAGAGCTGGGGTGCCCCCGCCTCCCCCGACTCTCTTGAGATAGAAGCAAAGTAACAGTTCTCTGGGTTCTAAATCTAGGTTCTCTGGGGCGCCTGGAGAAATGAGGATAACGCTGCTCTTTCTTTTTCTTCAGATAGTGCCTGCCTTCTGAGAACTGCCAAGACACCGAGGGTAAGTCCTGTGCCTGAATCCAGGGCACTGGGATGCATGTGGGTCTCTTCAGGAGAGCTGGAGATGTTAGCCGTTCTGGCATGTCAGTTATCAAGCTCAATCAATCAAAATGGCCAAACTCTGATTTTGGAAAATGCAAGCAGTCCCTGTCTGTTCTTGGTCTCTGTTGGTTTTCACAGGGGAAGTAACATCTGGCTCCCTGCTTGCCCTGGTTGGCAGCTGGCCAGTCTCAGCAGGAAGCCCTGCTTCTGGAAAGGTGTGACTCGGGACACTGGTCGTAGGGAGGGTGGTAGGGCTCCTAGGACCAGAGGAAACATCTCTAAGGCCGGGCAGCCTCTCAGAAGACCCTTGAGTTGGTGTGGAGAGCAGGTGCAGGCTGGGAGGGACTCGGAGAAGCCTGTGGCTCCGTCAGCTGGCTGTAAAAACACTTGACCCGTGTTTCCAGACAATGACGCTCAGTCTTTGGGAGTCACAGTGACAAAGAGGTGAAGGAGGAATTGTCCCTTCTTTCCATGGAGTGCTCAGGCAGCACTGCCCTGTGTAACCTACTGTTTGTTGTCAGGTTTCTCCTGATTGCACTGAGCTGGGTGCATCTCAGCCCGAATTCCAAGGCCCTCTGGCTGGGTCCACCTGATGGTCCAGGCTTGTCTCCCGCAGCTGGTCCCTGTGAACATCCTAGCCAGGCACGATCCTCTGTCTCGCATTTCCCCCCACGTTTCAGACACTGATAACGCTCTTTCCTTCATCCATAGGCAGGCCAGCTGCTACCCCATTTCGCAGCCAGGTGCCCTGGGGACTTTGTGGCTCCAGGACAGTTTTTCCCAGAGCTCATGTTTAGTGCTGAGTGGGGATTCCTTTGTATGGGGATTTTTTCTGGGTTTCCACCCACTGTGTAGGGATTTTCCTCAGGCGACCCTCCGTGACCCAGGAGTTGTTCTCCTTTCTGAGATTTTCCCACCGTCTTCACTCGTCCTAGGTCTTGGGCCAGAAGCGCCCATGCTCCACTCTACGATTGAGTTTGCTTAGCAGAGCTGGCAGAGTACAGGCAGGTGGGTATGGGTGGAAATGGCTCCAGACTTTGGATGGACTCCACCCTCCACCAAGTGCCCACTGCCCTGTTCTCTCTGCTTACTCTTGTCCTCCTGTTTTTGGCTAATGGAGTTGAATGTTACTGCTCTAACTCTTGCATCGCTGTGAGGAGTGGTGGGGAATTGAGTGAAGCCCTCCAAACTACCTATCTTCCAAACCACCTATCTTTTCTAGCAGAGAAATTGGGGCCCAGAGAAGGCTGATTAGCAGAATTGAAGATTCTGATCCCCACTCTACCCGCCTTGTTAAGAGTGTCATCTTTTACAGCATGTCTTCCTGCAAATCCATCAGTAGGAAGGGAAAATTAGCCGCCAAGAAGGGCTGCCTTCTCCCAGGTCATCTAATTTGTTTCAGCTGTTTGGCTCTTCAGTCCCTACCTCCCTGCTGAGTCCCTGAGCTTTGCTTCCTTACCATAACTAAGAAGGTCGCTGCCCTGCGCTCCTCCTTTGCCGTCTCCTTGGTGATCCTGGAGGGAGGTGGATGTGAGCTCTTTTTATTGTTGTTGTAAGTATTATGCCAGAATGCATAACCCAGGTCATCCCAGCGTCCTCTCGTTGCTGCTGTCCCTTACCTCCTTATCCTGATTTCCCTGTAGGCCAGAGGAGGGGGTAGCGACTGGGGTATCCGAGGCTGCTCTAAAAGTACATTTGCACCAGCTGCATGTGGAATGGGGCCAATCTCCGCGTGTGGCGGCTCCTTTCCTGATGATATCCATTCCTGGCTGAGGCCTCTGGGAAAATTCCGTGATCTGGCAATGCTGAGTCATGCTTCGTCTCTGAGGATACGTGTGTCACCTTTCGTGTGTCTCTTGCTGATCAGCCCAGGGTCTGGGAAAGGCTGCAGCTACTGTGGAGTGATGTCATGCTGCTTGTCTCTTATATTTGCCCATCACTGTAGCTTCTCCAAGTGCTTTTACTAACTAATGTGCTGTTTGTTAATATGAAATTTATTAATATTAAACCATTAATAACACATGTATTATTTATTCTAGAAAACATTCCTCTCATATGATGAGGAAACTGAGGTTTAGAGAGACTGAGTGACTTGGTGAGTTTCAGGTGACTGGTGAGTGGCATGTCTGGACAAGGTTTCTGATGCCACACCCTATCCCTAACCTGGGTTTTTGTGTAACGCAAAGATTATTCAGAAGCTACTTTGACTGAAAAAAAAATTGATTTTCAACTTGTTAAAGTTACAGAGTCAAAAGTCTAGTTCTTTAAGGGCTAGTCTTTCAAGTTTAGCTTTTCAGTGTAGCCTACAAATCTTTCTGTTCTATTTATGATTCTAGAAAATTTTAATAGTCATGTTGAAGGAGCCTTTTGGTTAATAATATTGATGTCATTTGCAAACTTAACTCATTTGAAAAATTTAAATTGAATTTACGAATTGCATTCAACTTCCTTTAGTTATGTTAATACTTCCAATTGCCAGCAAATAGTCCTAATACTTAAATAATTTCTGTAAATCTAATAAATTAAGCTCTCTTAAATTTTCTTAAACATTCCTACACTGCTTTGTTTTATTTTTTAAAACAGCTCTATTGAGGTATTTTTGACATAATAAATTGCACATATTTAAAGGATGCAAAGTATAATTTTCAACATGCATACACTTGTGAAACCATAACCACAATTAAGATAGAACACATCCATCACCTCCAAAAGTGTCCCTGTGCCCCTTTGTTATCCCTCCCCCACCTGTCTACTTCCCCCATCCCCAAGTAACCACTGAACCGCTTTCTGTTACTTTAGATTAGTTTGCGTTTTCTGGAATTTTACATATCTGGAATCCGAGTATGTATCCTTTTTTGTCTGGCTTCTTTCACTCAGCACCCATTTTCAGATTTGTTGCATGTATCAATAGTTCTTGCCTTTTTATTGCTGAGCAGCATTCTATTACGAGTATATCCCACAATTTGTTTATCCATTCATTCATCTGTTGTTGGTCATTTCAATTTCCAGTTTTTGGTGATTGTAAATAAAGTTGCTATGGATGTTTGTATACGAGTCTTTGTATGGACGTATATTTCCTTTTCTCTTGGGCAATGTGTAGGAGTGCAGTGGCTGGATCCTATGGTAGGTGTATGTTTAACTTAAACTGCCCAGCCGTCTTCCAGAGGCTGTACCATTTTACATTTCCACCAGCAGTGTCTGATGGTTGCAGTCCCTTCACATCCTCTCTAACCCTGGGTATGGTCAGTCTTTTTTTTTTTTTTTTTTAGCTGAGCTGTCCTGCCACCTGTTGGCAGCTTAGCGGCAGCTCAGCTCGGGCCGGGAATCCAACTGGCGACCCTGTTGCTCAGCGCTCGCACTCTTGAGCGAGCTCTTAACCAGCTGAGCCACTCGGCAGGCCCTGGTCAGTTTTTTTAACTAACTATTCGAAAAGGCGTGTAGTGGTATCTTGTGGTTTCGATTTTAATTTCCCTGGTGTTGATGTTGTGCTTTTCACGTGATTATTTTTCATCTGCCAGTACTGATTTTGGTAAAATTCCTACTTAAAATCACAAGTCTAAACCAATTACTTAGTTACATATTTTAATTGGAATCTTGAGACTGACTTGTTATCTGAACAGATCAAATTCCCTTGAATATTAAAGTAGATAAAGTAACAGATACAGTTTTCTTAAGAAATTATAAATACTATAATTTTTATTTTCATAGACATGTTTATTCTTAATGCTATATCTTCCTGGAATTAAAGAAGCTTACCTAATAAGGAAATAATGATATGATCTCAAATTATAGTAAGTTACCTTCCTAAGCAACTTTTGGAGTTTCTTTCTCAACTGGATAACATTTTTTTATAATTCAAGAGATTCTTGGCCAGGATGACACTAGATGTTGGCCTTTGAATCCAACTGCCAGGCTGAACCTGATTCATTGCCATTTTGCCCCCAATGGGACAGTCTTACAGCTCAGGTGCCCCAGACTGAAGCATCACATTGCTTAATCCTCATGGAACTGGGCACTTCTCCACTCAAGTTGCTATACCAGGTGACGAGATTCAATAAATCTATTTAAGGCCTTATTTCTTATGCACTATGGCCAGAAAGTAGGTGAAATTAAAATACAAAATAGGTGACATTTAGATTCTGCGTATCTCCGAAGGCTCTGTCTGGCCAAGGACTAGTTCTGAAAGCATGCCAATGACCCAGCAGTGCTAGAATTTGAGTTCGTCTTCCCAGTCCAGGTCTGCCTGGCATCTCACTCTGTATCTTACATCTTTTCAAATGAAGAGAAAGGGAGCCTGGGACTTGAGTTGTTATTTTCTGGTCAGGCGTGGTTACCAAGAAATGTTGGCACCTGGCACCCATGCCTTTTTTCCCCCTCGTTCTTTAGCTTACTTACTCCCCTGGAAGTGATAAGAACCCTGGCCTTTCCCTAACCTCCCAGTGGAGAGCTACCAATCTCTTTGGAAGGGCCATTGCCATTAAAATTTTCTTTCTTTTTTTTTAATTGGGGAACAGTATGTTTTCCAGGACCCATCAGCTCCAAGTCAAGTAGTTGCTTCAATCTAGTTGTGGAGGGTGCAGCTCAGTGGTCCATGAGGGGATCGAACCGGCAACCTTGGTGTTATGAGCACTGCGCTCTAACCATTGAGCTAACTGGTTGCCCCCCATTACATTCTTTAGATGATAAATAGATGTGGACCTGCATTTCTGTCCTGGTCACTGGGTGTGGCCTCAGGAAGCTTGTGGGTGGTCAGTGGGACCTGGTTGAAAATTATTAATACAGTCTGACCTCTCCCCTGATGTCTGATGCTTATGTGGCCCTAGTGTGAGTAAGAGGGAAGGGCTGTGGCGTTCCAAGAAAACGACATTTGACTGGAGGACTATCTTAGATTCCTGCTCTGCAGGAGTTTTGAATACAGTTTCTCCTTACCTTTGGCTCTGAGTTTCCCCTTCACGTGGTGAAGGACCTCTGTGTGATAAACAGCATGGCAGTGATAAACGATGGCAGTGATGTCACTGAGTGACAGAATCTCTGTTCAAAGAGAGAGGAAAATATTCCTCACCACAGGGCAAGTCATTAAATGGCAGCGAATACAGAGAAGATTAGACTTAAAACTTAAAAGAAAAAAAACATTTGACATGGCAATTTCAATTCTAGAAATATAACCTAAAGTATAATAGGACAAGCATATAAACATACTAGGCTGTTCAGATCAGCTTTTTTATAGCAGAGTATAAAATATACATCAGAAAATACTGCTACAGATGCAGTCTGTTCAGTGTCATCCCAGTCAGCTTTAAAAATAGTCCATGCACCTAATCAAACTGTCATTTTAAATGTATTACCACAGAACAACAGCCATCATGCTTTTTACATGAGACAGGTACATTATAAAAAAGAATGTATAACATCTCATTTAGGTTATTGGAATGGTATATCAAATTTTTTTTTCTGGATGCTGAAATGATAGTTATATATGAAAAATCTTTTTCTGTGTCTTTAATTTTAAAGTATCAGGTTTAAAAAAATAAAGAAGGGTGCAATTTATAACACTACTTGGGGCTTAAGATTTAACTATCAAAGTTTCTCTCTTTTACCCCTCTTCTCCAAAAAATTGTTTGGAGTTGGGGGATGAAAATCTCTTTCTAAATGCCATCTGAAATATAGATTCCTGGGGAATAGTGGAATAAAGATTTCTTAAGATGCTCCTCCATAAAAGAAATGAGAAAACTGGCAAGAATTGTCAAAATCAACTTTTTCAGAATTATGGAGATTAACCAAAGGCTTGCAGCAATCCAAGGAACATTTATTCAAGAAAAATGGCTGAATCTTGATTTTAACAAAAAAAATTATGGGGCATGCAAAGAAACAAGAAAGAGTGGCACAAACACAGGAAAAGAAGCAGTAGTCAGTAGAAACTATCCAGAGGAAGTCTAGATGTTGGACTTTATAGATAAAACTTTAAATCAGCTAGTATTTAAAAATATGCCTAGGGGCCGGCCGAGTGGCTCAGTTGGTTAAGAGCTCGCGCAAGAGTGCGAGCTCTGAGCAACAGCGGTTCGATGCCCAGCCCGAGCTGAGTTGCCGCTGAGCTGCCAACAGGTAGCAGGATGGCTCACCTAAAAAAAAAAAAAAGAAAAAAACGCCTAAAGAACGAAATGAAAGTATGAGAACAGTGCATCGTCAAATAGAGATGATCAATAAGTGATAGAAATCACAAAAAAAGAATAAAAAAGAAATCCTCGAGTTGAAAATGACAATAACTGAAATGAAAAAGTCACTAGAGAGTCTCCAAATCAGAGTTGAACAGGCAGAAGGAAGAATCAGCAAACTTGATGATAGGTCAATTGTGACTATCCAGTGTGAGGAACAAAGAAATGAACAGAGCCTCAGACACCTGTGGAAAACAATCAAGCCTATCAATATAGACATACTGAGAGTCCTAGAAGAGAGGATAGAAAGGAGCAGAACAAATATTTGAATAATGGCCTTAATGATCCAAAGTTGATGAAAAACTAATTCATGCTCCCAAGAAGCTCAGTGAATTCCAAGTAGGATAAACTCAGAGATCCACACCTAGGCATATCCTAATTGAAGCAAGAATCTTGAAAGCAGCAAGAAATAAGCAACTCATTATATATAAGGGATCTTTGGTAAGATTAAGAGCTCATTTCTCCTTGGGAACTATGGAGGCCAGAAGGCAGTGGGATGAACACAGATGCCATATGAAACCTTCAACTGTATTTGACCTTGGAGACTTTAGATGCCTCTGATCTCTTCCATATTCGGGGTTAACATATTAATTTTGTCCCTAAATAACAATTACTCAAGCTTCTTTCATACTTGACCTGTAGGAAGTGTGTCTTTTACCAAGTTCCTCTCCCCAAGTATTTCTAGAAATACCTAAGAAACACTTATTATATGTTCTACCAAAGCTGGAATATAGTATGGGCTCAAAAATATATTTGTTAGATGAATGAACTCTACCTGGATTGTGTATTTCCTTGGCCAGCTGTCCATACTCTTCTTCTCGTCACCTAGTTCTCCCTCATACCATTTTGCCTTAAACATGCAAACAGACCTGTTTCATAACTTCTCAAAATACAGCTTTTAAAAATATTACCAGACAGGGGGGTGGGGGGTTGTTACTTTGTGAGGGTGAAAAGGGTAACTATTGCATTGTTCTGTACACCTGAAACTAACAATAAATAAATAAATTAAAAAAAAATATTACCAGACATTTCACAAAATTTTACTGAATGTTTGACAATGGCAGAATGGAATTACAATATGGGGGGAGGGGAGGGAAGTTTTGCTCCTCAAGGTGAATTCAACCTTGACCTTAAGAAAAATAGGACAGGGGCAGCTGGTTAGCTCAGTTGGTTAGAGCGCAGTACTCATAACACCAAGATTGCCAGTTCGAATCCCACATGGGCCACTGAGATGCGCCCTGCACAACTAGATTGAAACAACAACTTGACTTGGAGCTGATGGGTCCTGGAAAAACACACTGTTGCCCAATAAAATTAAAAAAAAATTGGACAACTGTCATAACCTAATAATGGCAGCTCTCTCCTGCCCATTAGCCATCGAGGTTTCAACAAATATTGAGGTCTAATCTCTAACCATGGAGTCAATTGCTGATGTTCTATTGATAATATTTCTTATGTGTATGTTGACATAAGGATGTCCCAAAGCTATAGAAAGTTTTTATGAGAGTTTGTTTATTTGACCCAAACAGAAGATACTCCTGGAAGCGAGATCTCAACAGACTGAGAAAAATGCTTCCTAGAGTGACAGTTTGCAGTTTCTTTTATGCATTTGGAAGTAAGGAGGGAAGATTACAGGAGGGTGGGAGAAAGTAGGATAGTTAACAAGATTATGTGCTCCCATGAGGGTGGTTATACCACCAAGGGGTCTGGAAAAGAATTATCCTGGCATTTCAAAGGTGTGTGAACCTAGATGCACAAGAAGATGGACAGGGCTGGCTTAAGGCAACAATAAACCTTTTACTAAAGAAGTTGTAGACCTGGAGCATGGCTACCCACCATGACCTGCCCAGTTGGGAATTTATGACCAAATCACCCTTTGGGGTTATTTTCCCTCACTGGATGTGTCTGTTTTATTAAAGAACCCCTTTTTCATCCACATGTGTATAGTACTTTATAGTTCTACCATTTCATGGGACAGTTCTTACTGGCACAGGCCAAGGTCATGTTTCAGTGTTTATGGATGCTGGACCAGAGGTTCTGATGGGTTCGGTGACTCACCAGCTCCACCAGGAAGAGGCAGAGGCAGTCTTTGACCACAGCCATCCTGTTTCCTGGCCTCGGGTTCTTCCTGTTTCTCTGGATATTAGAACGTGGTGTTGTGATGTCACTGTGCACAGGGCTGAAAAGCCCAACCTGGAACTGTCTTTCCTATTTAAGTAAGTAAATCTCTTGATGGGTGTTTGCAGTCTCTGTCACTAGAGCCATTTATTGTCACTTGGGCTTGTGGTTCTCTTCCCTGCCAGGTTGCCCGAGGCCATTTCAGCAAGCCTGCAAGGTTTCCTGGCTTTTGACAATCCCATTCCAGCTGGTTGCAAAACAGCCATTTGTGGTTTTGTTTCCCTGACCATCTTTCCATCCCTTTTTACCTGTGATAGTCTTGAATAGCCATTTCAATATTTGGCCGAATAAATTCCCCATGATCTAATCCTGAGTTTCCTCAACTGACTGAATAGTATAAGAAGGGCAAAAGTTATGACTGTGCAGTATTCCAAGAAATTGTTCTCTTCTCAAGCATTTACTGAGCACCGGTGGCAGGCGCAGCCCTTTTACTCGATGCTGGAAGGCTATGAGAGGTCTGACCACGTGACCCCTGCCTTCTGTTGCTTATCCTGTGGTTGGAGAGAGAAAGAGTATGTGTGCTGGGACAAAATACATGCTCAAGCAGTGACTAGTTCATAAGGAACAGTCACAGCTGCCATTTACTGTGTCAGGTAAAATGCTACGTGAGGAAATGAATGCAGAAAATTTCCAGGAAGTGGCTAAGAGCAGAGCTCTGAAGTCAGGGGTCAGGCGTGGAGTTCAGGCTTAGCGCTTTACCAGCCCTGTCTCTTCTGGCAAGTTCCTTAGCCTCTTTGAGCCTTGATTTCCTCATCTATAAAATATGGGCTGTTAGGGGGATTAAATGAAATAACTTACGTAGATTCACACCCAGTGGGCACGTCCTAATGGTGGCTGTGTTAATGGTACAGGTGGAGGACAGCTCCAAGGGGACTCGTGGAGAGTAGAACATATGAGTCCAAGGGCCTGCAAGCTGAGGCGACCATGTCTGTCACGGGGGTGGCTACTCAGGAAAGACTTCTTGGAGAACTGGCCCTTGAATGAGGTGTCATATTTGGGCTGATGGAAAGGAGGGGACAACAGCCAGGCAGTGGCACTGGAGCAAATCATGGTGATGAGAAAAGCTGGGCGTTGGGTACAGGGTGATGCCTCAGCTTCACTGATGGAGAAGGGCGATGGAAGCTCCCTGAGGGTGGAGATTTGCATCTGCTTTGTCCACTGCTGAGCCCACAGGACTCTGGTGCTTAGGAAACACCGTTGAAAGAATGGATGCTGTTGGGGAGTAGTGACCGTGAGGGCTGGTGGGATTCATTCTATGAAAGTCCAGCTGCGAGTTGGGATTTGAGACCATGAGAAGTCGCTGAGATGCTTGAGCCGGTGACCACCCATCGGTGAATGGGCTTTTGAAAAACTCTCCTGGAATAATGGACCAGCCGCCCTGGAATGGGGACTGAGGAGGTCAGAGTGGGGGCCTAGCTCTGGGAGGCAGCTGTTGCAGTTCAGACATCCATTACTGATACGCACATAGGAAGGGGTGGCCGTGGGAAGAAAGAAGCACATACCACCTGCGAAGAAAGAAAAGTTGTCATGCGGCGAAGCGGAAAATAAAGGACTTCGTTCTCAGTTTTACAACTCTGCCTCCATCCTGAAATGCAGAGCTGGAAAAGCAGCCCCATTCATTTAGCTGAAGGTAGCTGACCCAGGACTGAGGCTAGGAGTTGGAAAAAGGGAGAGGCCTAGAAATAGAGAACTGGGATGGGCTGGCACCATTAGAGACCGGCTACTAAGCCCAACTCAGAATTCCCTAAGAAAATTGAGTTCGCTTGCGACCAGAGCCATTAGTCTCAAGAACTTACCTGGAGAAACATTATCCAGAGGAGACGTCGAGCAGAGTCCAAACTGATTCACGCCCCCTCTTGCCTCTCAGGGCCTTCTCGCTTCTCCTGATCTTCTGGGCAGGGTCACTGACAGTTTTTGGGTGTGAGAATGGCATGGCAAGCCTGCCGGAGCCCCTGCTGCTTGGTCAGGCCAGGCTGCAAGGGCTACTCGGAAAAAACACCTTGGGTGCCTGACTTTCCCTTCCAGTGCAGGATGGGTGGGAGCTGAAACTGCCTGCCGCGTGGGACTTCACTCTGATGACAAGAGAAAAATTCTGAGATGTCCTAAATTAAACCACAGTGGGATGGAGAGTGAGAGAAAGAGAGGAGAGTAATTAACCAGTTAATAGCTGTGGGCTGTCTAACAACAGACTGTTCACGTTCCTGAATGTCTGTTGGAGCTTTCAGTCAACTTCCATGTAGCCACCTGGAAAGAAGTAGCCAACCCCCGGATGCCACCGCACAACCCGCTTAGGCAACTTTCAGGAGTGTTGCCCACAACCTGTCAAAAGTAGTAAATATTTCTTCCTCGGGGACTGGCACCTGTCCTAGAACTGCATCCGCTTTACCTCCCCACCCGCCCTGTAGCCAGTGTAAATTCTTTCAGAACAACTTACATTTTTCTTCCCCAAAACATAATATATAAAAGAGCCCTGTCAACCCCAGGACTGCAGACGTGTTGTCTCCCCCACCTAGCCCAGCTGCTGCTGGTTCAGACGGCACGTCCCAGGACCTGGTCCTTGTCTGGCTCGCATGTGGCTCAATAAACCCTTTCTTTCAGAAAAGCTTTCCGGCGTGAATGTTTTTCTGCTTCACACTGAGCAAAAACAATGTAGTTGTAGATGTTAGATCTGAGAGGATTGTTTTGTTACATTTTTAGGTGCTTGGTGAGGGAGGCCTTTTGGAAGGGTTCTAGCATATTCAGAATGTGAATTTAAACTGGTTTCTGTTTTTCTCCCTACTTTCATGGTTCATGAGTTGGGACTTTGGAATGGTGTTTGGTCAGCATAGGCAGGTGGGGCACATCCTGACATGGGGAAGTACGCAGAGACTGAAGTCACAAGTTAGGGGGTGCCATGCATTCTAAGAAATGGTCTGCGCGTAGCCCTGTAGCTGGCCTCTCTTGTTTCTACTGCTCTGAGTCAGTTTCCTTTCCCCTCCTGGCTATCTTCTCCAGCCTGTCCCCTCCCCAGGGAGCTGATGAAGGGCATTTCTGGGGGGGGGGGAATACAGCCATTCCTAGCAGATGTATGGCCCCAGAAGGGACATTGCAGCCACTGCCTCTTTGAGATTTTTGTCCCAGGTCAGCCAGCCTAGCGTAGTAAGCCCCAGGGCCCCGTCACTGATGGAGTCCCAGCCAGGAGTCTCCAATGGTGTTTTTACCTACAACAGTTCTGACACCCAACACCAACAAATTCTTCCACTCTGACACCAACTGGGCGCCCTGCAATTTTAGTTCTGACACTAAGCACCTGGAGTTAGTGCAGACCCCAGCTTAAGGACTCATTCCCACCAGATAGATGCCAGTCACAAGCCCTAGGTTGCCTCCTGCATTTCTGACCATCTGGGTATAAGTAGGGGATTCCCACGATCCCCTCCTTAGGTCTGATAATTTGCTGTAAAGACTCACAGAACTCACGGAAACACTTTACTTATGTTTACTGACTTATTATAAAGGATACAAATGAATAGCCAGATGAAGGGGTACTTGGGATGAGATCTGGAAGGACCCCATCTCTGTCCCCATGGAGTTGGGGCATGTCACCCTCCCTGCACCAACCCGGAAGCTCTAAACCCTGCTGTTGAGGGTATTTATGGAGGTTCCATTACAGAGGCACTGTTGGCCCTCCCTTCCCTAGGGGTCCAGGCATGGGGCTGCAAGTTCTCACCCTCTGATCACAAGGTTGGTCCCTCTGGCAGCCAGTCCCCATCCTGAAGCTTTGTAGGGGCCCACCTAGAGTCATCTCATGAGCATAAACTCAGGTATGGTTGACAGGGGCTTATTCCAAATAACAAAAGACACTTTTGTGACCCCTGTGACTCAGGAAATTCCAAGGGATTTAGAAGCTCTTGTGCCAAGAACCTGGGACAAAGACCAGATACATACTTCTTCTTATATCACAGTTTCGCAGGGTCGTTGTGGGATTCTGGGCTTGGATGGGCTGGAGTTCTACCCTCACGGTGAAATCATTTAAGATGATGGAGTACCTTCCACCCTGAACACTGAGGTCTGGTGGAGCAGTTACTGATGAGGCAAAGGAAGCCCAGGTGTGACCCAGGTAACTTCCTTAGAGGCCCTACACTTAAGCCTAATAGTCCTGTAACAGGTTACCAAGTAGCACCCCAAAGGGCTTAACTTAAAAAAGTTATGTATTTTAGTTAAATAATACTTATACCTGGTACAAACATTTAATTGTATAAAAGTCTCCTTTGGTTCTTTCCCTAGTAATCCAGTTCCACTCCTCAGAGGCCATCTCTGGTTAAACTATCTTTTCTGCCCTTTTAGAGCTGTGTCCATTTAAACTATAAGCAGGTTTTTATTCTTTTCCTCCTTCACCTTCTCTCCCTTTTCATTTATCTGTGTATCTTAGAGATCTTCCCCTAAAGGTACAGATGTCTGCCTTACTCTTTAACAGCTGTGTAGCATTCCAGTTCCTTTTTTCTTTTTGCCATATGTTTATTGCAAAATAGATCACACAGAAGACATATTTAAAGTGCACACACACACACACATTAAAACAAAATAATAAAGTGAACATCTGTGTTCCCATTCCCCAGGTTAATGAAAGGTCAGGACTGTGAAAGCGCCCTCTGTGCCCTCCCCAGCTGAAGCCCCTTACTCCCACAGCTATTCTGACTTTTGTGATCATCATTCTCTTGGTTTTCTTGATAGTTTTCCCACCTATGAACAACCTCTAAATAACTTACTGTTTAGTTTTGCCTGTTTCTGACCATCACAGATGAGTCCTACTGTAGACTTCTGTGACTTGCTCAGCATTACCTTTGGGATTCATCCACGTGGGTGCACGTAGCTCCATTTATTTTCCCTGCTCTGGTAGCTTTGCACCATGTGAATGTGCTTTATCCTTTCTAAGCCTTTGGGCTGCTTCCATGGCTTTGCTCTTAGGAACAACACTGCCATAATATTCTTGTGCCTTGGCTCCTGGTGTACGTGAGTGGGAATTTCTCCACGTGGAAATGAGGAGTGGAATTGCTGGTATGTCTAGCTCTTCCAGGTTATGTGTACAACTTCCTGGGGTGAGCTCTTTTGTTTCTCTAACTGCTCAGTGACAAGGAAGGAGACACTTGATTTTTCTTGCAGGTAGCCCTCGGGGGCGAAGAGGGGCAGATCAGGTTCATGTCTTGACTCTTACTCTGAGGGAGTACAGGCACATCTTGTTTTATTGGGCTCCACTCTTCCGCTTCACAGATACTGCTTTTTATTTTTTTATTTTTTTTTACAAATTGATTTGTGGCAACCCTGTACCGAGCAAGTCTATCGGCGCCATTTTCCCAGCAGCATTTGCTCACGTCAGTTTCTGTGTCATATTTTGGTAATTCTTGCACTATTTCAAACCTTTTCATTACTGTTATATTTTTTATGGTGATTTGTGATCAGTGATCTTTAATGCTACTATTAAAATTGTTTGGGGTGCCACGAACCTTGCCTATATAAGAGGGCGAATTTAATCAGTAAACGTGTGTGTTCTGGCTGCTCCACCAACCAGCCATTCCCCTCTCTCTCTCTCCCTCTCCTTGAGCTGCCCCATATCTTGAGACAATAGCAACATTGAAATCAGGCCAATTAAAAACCCTGCAATGGCCTTTAAGTGTTCAAATGAAAGGAATAGTTGCAAGTTTCTCACTTTCAATCAAAAGTTAGAAACCGATTAACCCTAGTGAAGAAGGTGTGTCAAAAGCCCAGAGGCTAAAAGCTCTCGTGCCTAACAGCCAAATCGTGAATACAGAGGAAAAGTTCTTGAAGAAATTAAAAGGGCTACTCCAGTGAACACATGAATGATAAGAAAGTGAAACAGCCGTATTGCTGATATGGAGCAAGTTTTAGTGATCTGAATAGAAGGTCACACCAGCCACAACATTCCCTTAAGCCAAAACCCAATCCAGAGCTGAGAGAGGTGAAGAAGCTACAGAAGAAAAATTTGAAACTAGCAGAGGTTGGTCCGTGAGGTTTAAGGAAAGAAGCCGTCTCCACGACATAGAAGTGCAAGGTGAAGCAGCAAGTGCTGATGGAGGAGCTGCAGTAAGTTATCCATAAGATCTAGCTAAGATGGTTCATGAAGGTGGCTGCACTAAACAGCAGATTTCAATGCAGATGAAATAGCCTTCTGTTGGAAATCGCCTTCTAGGACTTTCATAGCTAGAGAGAAGTCAATGCCTGGCTTCAAAGCTTCAGAGGATAGGCTGATTTTCTTGTTAGGGGCTAATGCAGCTGCTGACTTGAAGTTGAAGCCACTGCTTATTTACTGTTGTAAAAATCCTAGGACCCTTAAGAATTATGCTAAATCACTTTGTCTGTGCTCAGTAAATGAAACAAAGCCTGGATGACAGCATGTCTGTTGACAACATGGTTTACTGACTATTTTAAGCCCACTGTTGAGACCTTCTACTCAGAAAAAGATTTTTTTTTTTAAGATTTTTATTGGGGAATTGGGGAGGGGAACAGTGTTGGGGAATTGGGGGAGGGGACCAGCCAAGTTGTTCTTCAGTCTTCGTTGTGGAGGGTGCCAGTCACCATCTGGCTGCCTGGCGGCAGCTCGTGACCTCTAAGCTCAAGGTGCTGAGTTCAGTCTTAGTTGCGGGTGGGCGTAGCCAGTATCCCATGCGGGAGTCGAACCAACAGCCTTGGTTATTAAGAGTGCACGCTTTATCTACTGAACCATCTGGGCGGTAGCCCAGCTCAAGGTGCCGAGTTCAGTCTTAGTTGAATAACAAGAACAGGCAGTCTTGTTGTTACACCAGCTGAGCCATCCTGCCACCTGTTGGCAGCTCAGCGACAGCTCAGCTCGGGAGCAGCGTCACTGGCCCATGTGGGAATCGAACCGGCGGCCCTGTTGCTCAGAGCTTGTGCTCTTAAGCCAACTCTTAACCAACTGAGCCACTTGGCCAGCCCGAAAAAAAAAAAAGATTTCTTTCAAAATATTATTGCTCACTGACAATGCACCTGCTCACCCAAGAGTTCTCATGGGGATGTACAATGAGATTAATGTTTTTTTTATGCCTGCTAACACAGTGTCCATTCTGCAACCCATGGATCAAGGAGTAATTTTGACTCTCAAGTCTTATTTTTAATTTTTTAATTAAAGTTTATTAAGGTGACAATTGATAATAAAGTTACACAGGTTTTAGGTGTACAATTCTGTAATATATCATGTATATATCACATTGTGTGTTCACCACCCAGAGCCAGTTCTCCTTCCATCACCGTATATTTGATCCCTTTTACCCTCATCTACCATCCCCCTCCTCCTTTACCCTCTGGTAACCACTAAACTATTGTCTATGTCTATGAGTTTTTGTTTCTTCATTTGTTAGTCTTGTTCCTATGTTGTTTTCAGTTTTATATCCCACACATCAGTGAAATCATATGCTTCTCGACTTTTTCTGTCTGGTTTATTTCGCTTAGCATAATAATTTCAAGACCCATCCATATTGTTGCAAGTGGCACTATTTCATCTTTTCTTATGGCAGAATAGTATTTCATTGTGTATATATACCACATTTTCTTCATCCAATCATCTATCGAAGGGCAATTTGGTTGTTCAAGTCTTATTACTTAAGACATATATTCTGTAAGACTGTAGCTGCCATAGATAAATGATTCGTCTGGTGGATCTGGGCAAAGTAAATTGAAATCTTTGGGAAAAGATTCACCATTTTGAATGTCTTTAAGACCATTCGTGATTCATGGGAAGAGTTCAAAATATCAACATCAACAGGAGTTTGGGAAAACTTGATTCCAACCCTCTGGATGACTTTGAGGGGTTCAAGACTTCAGTGGAGGAAGTAACTGCAGATGTGGTAGAAAGAGCAAGAGAGCTAGAATTAGAAATGGAGCCTGGGGCTGGCTGAGTGGCACATTGGTTAAGAGTTGGCTTGGGACGCCAACTCTGAGCAGCAGGGCCCCAGTTTGGATTCTACATGAGGGCCAGTGACACTGCACCCCCTACAGCTAAGATGCTGAACAACAGCTCGACCTGGAACTGGGCTGCCATGAGTCACTGGCAACGGTGTGGGCTGCAGTGGGACTGCCCGGCAACTGCTGCGAGCTTTTGTGAGCTGCTGTGCGCTGCCGTGAGTGGCCGTCCAATGGCTGGCGAGAGACTGCCTCACCTGGGAAGAGCAGTGATAATACCAACATGGGCCAGTGAAGCAATGTCCTTCACAACTAGTCTGAAGAACAAAAGGACAGCAACTTGTCTGTTCTCCTCCCCCGATTCCCCAATAAAATCTTAAAAAAAAATAAATGGAACCTGAAGATGTGACTGAACTGCTGCAATCTCATGATCAAACTGTTAACAGATGAGGAGTTGCTTATGAGCAAAGAAAGTGGTTTCTTGAGATGGAACCTACTCCTAGTGAAGATGCTGTGAAGATTGTTGAAATGATTATAAAGGATTTAGAATATGACATAAACTTAGTTGCTAAAGCAGTGGCAGGGTTTGAGAGGATTGACTCCAATTTTGACAGAAGTTCTATTGTGGGTAAAATGTTATCAAACAGCAGTGCATGCTACAGAGAAATCGTTTGTGAAAGGAAGAGTCAGTCGATGCAGCAAACTTCATTGTTGCCATATTTTAAGAAATTGCCACAGCCACCCCGACCTCCAGCAACCAGCACCCTGATCAGTCAGCAGCTGTCAACCTTGAGGCAAGACCCTTCACCAGCAAAACAATTACAACTTGCTGAAGGCTCAGATGATGGTTAGCATTTTTTTAGCAATAAAGTATTTTTTAAATAAGGTGTGTACATTGTTTTATAGGCATAGTGCTATTGTATAGTTAATAAACTACAGTATAGTGTAAACGTATCTTATATATACTGGGAAACCAAAAAATTCACGTGACTCGCTTCATTATGATACTCCCTTTATTGTGATGGTCTGGAACCAAATCCGCAATATCTCCGAGGCATGCCTGTATTCTTTGGAAGTCTGAACTTCACTTGGGGTAAGGTCCCCTTAGACTTCTTACCTTGGGAGGGCTTTAGACTGTGTCCCTGTGCTTTTTGAGTCTTTGGAAACTGCCCTTTGCCTGGTTCTGCAAATGTCCTCAGGACAAATGCTTGAGTGTTTTTTATTTGTCTCTCTGGGTTTCTGCCTCTGCTTAGATTTTGGCCTAAGTGTTCTGTGTTGCTTATTTTATTGCTAACTTGTCTATTCTTTTAAGAAAATTAAGTGTGTGTATGTGTGTGTGTATGTATATTTACATATACATACACACATGTATTTTGTCAAGCATTGTAGTTGTTTTCAACAGAAGGGATGGATGGTTATCTAGCCCAGCTAGGAAAACTCTTGTTTAACTTTTAAGTAGTGTTTTTGAGTTAGGGTCCTTGCATCCCTAGGGACATGGCTTCCATCGCCTCGGGTCTTTGGCTTTCACACTTGAGAAAAAGACCATCAGCATCCCAGTGATGTTATGGAGGTGGCCTGGCCACTCCCCCGGAATTGTTGTCCTTTGATACTTGGGTTGATCCTGGAAACCTGACTCACTCATTTCAAACTCATGTGACATCGATTTGTCCCAGAAGGTCACTTTGTGAATATGTAATGGAAGATAGAATCCCTGGGTCGGCCTCTTCTGGTTTTAAAGACCTGTGGTTGGCTCATCTGTACCAAATAGGTCTTCCCAGGGGCTAGGTCCACTCTGGCATTCACCATATGCATAGGGATGTTTTTAAAATCAGGAATAACACACAGGCAATTATTATTACGTGTCTTAAGGGATTTAAAAGATATTATCCTGTTTCAAACCCTGGTCCCCCTTCTCCCTTATCTTTGGTTGCAGATTCCTACTTTCACATAGCTCTTTTTCCAAATATTTTGCCCTTTTGATTTCTGAAATTGCTCATAATTCTTACATTTTTTGCATGCCTGGGAAGGCTCTGTGAATACCCCATTGTTATTCTGCCACTGCCAAATTGATCTTGGTAGGTGTTAATTTCAGGCTGGCCTGATTCTTGTTCGCTTTTGTGTTTTGTTTTGTTTTTAAAAACCTTTTAAAATTGTCCTTCTGTAGTGTGGATACCCAAAAGGTCTCCTTATTTAAATTTATTTATTTTTCCTTTTTTCTCATTGTGGTAAGATACGCATAACATCAAATTTACAATTTTTAAGTGTAAAATTCAGTGATATTAAATACATTTATATTGTTGTCCAACTATCACTACCATCCATCTCCGTAACCCTTTCATCTTGTAAAACTGAAACTGTCCCCATTCAACAGTAATTTCCATTCTTCCCTCCCCCTAACCCCTGGCAACCACCTTTCTTTTCATGTGCTTATTGGTTATTCATAAATCTTTTTTTTTTTTTAAGATTTTTATTGGGGAATTGGGGGATGGGAACAGACAAGTTGCTGTCCTTTTGTGGAGGACGTTGCTTCACTGGCCCAAGTTGGCACCATCATTACGCTCTTCCCGGGCGAGGCAGATCAGTTGCTGGCTTCTGGACGGCCGCTCACTGCGGCTGCTGGCTGCTCATGCTGGCTGATGGCTACACACAGTAGCCCATGGCAACCCACTGCAGCAGGGGTGCGCCTACGCTGTCGCTGGCGATTCACAGCAGCCCAGCTCCAGGTTGAGCTGTTGTTCAGCATCTTAGCTGTAGAGGGCAGTGTCACTGGCCCTCATATGTGGGATTTGAACTGGGGCCCTCTGGCGTCCCAAGCCAGCTCTTAACCAACGCGCCACTCGGCCGGCCCTTTACTCATTATTTTTAATCTATCTGCCCTGTCATTCTTTTCGTTAACTTCTCTTCTCTACATCTTGACTTTGCTTGGCTTTCATCATCTCCTTCCAGGCAGCTTCTTAGATACCTTCTCTGAGATGCCTAGGAAGCCATGTCCTCTTGTCCGAAGATCGTGTCCCTCTTATTTGCAAATAAGAAGGCAGAATAGAGTATTTACCATTTGTTCCGCTGAATCAATGCCTTTAATTCCTAACTTTTCTCCCCAACCCCTCCAATTCTCTGTCTTGTGATTTTCTGAATCCCAGAGCTGTGAGGTTCTGTGACTCATTTAAAACCCTCATCCGTGGCAGCTTTTTTGCAGAAAGGCAGCAGTGGACGCCTAAGACTTCTGTCTTCCTCCCCTTGTGTGCAGCAGAGCTGTGCACAGCCTCCCTTCTTGCTGGTCCCCTTCCTTTACCTCTGCACTCGGGGCTCCGCAGCCTCAAGGTGAGATGCAGAAGCAGTGACAGACTCTTCCCTATTTATAGTGTTACTGACCTGTGCCTTGCTTCTTTCCTTGGGAGCTGTTTTCCAGGAATGAGGATGTTCTCATGCCCTCCGCATCCTTGCCCGAAACCCCCTTTTTAGTTAACAGCAAACTTGGGCAAGAGTGAGGGTAGAGCCCAGGATCTAGAGTGAAACTAACGCCTTCTCAGTGATGGAGCAGCCGATGGCTCCCTGCTTCCTGTGGACGGTAAATGACTCATGCCCATGTCACAGCCATGTAGGGATGTGGGCCAGAGACAGGGAATGAAAGGGTGGAGCAGAGGAAGACCAGACACTTCTCCCTGGAGTTGTAGATGCATGTCCAGCAGAGCTGGCAGCCATTGCTTTTCCCAACCAATGATGATGACAGAAAGAATTATTGAATCTCAGGATGGGACAGTTATTTGTTGAATGAAAATACATCTGTCTACAGCTACCTCTTTATCCATCTTGTCATTATTCTGTTTATTTAGATTTCAAGCTTCAAAGCCTATTTCCCACCCTCTCCCCTCTGATTTAAATGAACACTGTCTGAAATCCCTTTACCTCTTCAGAAAGCCTATTCTGGGATTGTAGATGCTGGGTGGGCTTTATGCAGACAAAGGGACCACCAACCTCATTCACAGGCGCAGGGGAATTGTAATTAGGAAGATGGTGGGTCTCCTTTTTCCTGTTTAACTGAGCTGCGGGTTAGGGAAGGAACCCCTTTGTGGATGATGTAGGGGGTAGGCAGCTCCTCTGTGTAGAGCCTTGTCAGTCTAAAATTCTCAGTGAGAGTTGCAAAGTGTGGGGAAAATGAGATCAGAGTTCCTGGGTGGTTTGCATCTGCTGGCTGGTTTTTCCTCATTTAGAACTAAATTTATATAAAGGAATACAACAGTAGGATGATAATGGCAGCTATGTTTGTTCTTTTCTACTGTGGTCTCTTCTGGAAGTAAAAGGTGTTACGTTGAGGAGACTGAGGCTCCGGGGGGTGAACTCCTTGCCCAAAGTCATCTAGCTACGAGTGGTGGAGCTTAGGTCCAGACTCATCTGTCTGCCCTGACCGCCGGCCCTATGCAGTGCCCTGGCAGTGCCACTGCCAACAGAACACACCCAACTGCCAGAAGGCTGCGTGTTTGTGTGTGTGTGTGTCTCCGAGTGGCTTTAGGTTTTGTCTTTGTCATTTCTGTGCCAGTGTCCTTCCCAAAGCCTGTTAGCATCCTTTTCTTCTTTCCCCAAAAGCATCTGACATTGATGCCTAGGGCCTCGGATCAGGGTTCTTTGCTCAGAAAATCTTGTGTCTCATGGGCTTTACAAAATTATCCTTGGTCTCTGTTCTTGTTTTGCTTTTATTTCCTCTCGAGAACGCTGCTGCTTTAAGGATATAGTGAAGAAAAAGATAATGCTGCCGAAGGATTTGAAGACATGTAACATTTTAGCACACAGTTGAGGTTTTTAAGCAAGTTGTTGCTGTACTCCTGGTTGTCCTGGTGAAAGTGGATTGTCTTTCTCACCAGGATGCAGTCGGGGGCAGTCGAGCGAGCCATGGACTCAGTTAAGGCATGTTGTCCTCTGCCACCGTTCCTCTGTCACATGCGTGTATTTCTCTGCTTTGAACAAATGAAATGTGAGTCCAGGCCCAGCACCATTACTGAGGAGGTTGGAGTTTGGTAAAATAAAAAAGCCAAAGAAGCAAGGCTGCTTGGGGGCGGGTCCCGTGAAGACAGAGGAGTGTCTCTGAGAGCCTTGGAGTTGACCGGAAGCCATCGTTTAGAGTTGGCTCTTTGCCCGTTTTGAAGCTGCAGCCAGGTTCCTAGAGGACAGGCCTTCCTGTGACTGCCACTTATGCACCCGGTTTTAGGTTCGTGCCATTTCTCCGGTCCCCCTGTGCTTGTCCCAGCCCCATGTTCTGAGATTGGGCTGATGGCCCTGCTGACAAATAGCCTGGCACCTTTCGGCAGGGTGTCTCCTGAGCACGTCGGGTTCATCTTGTTGGCATATGGACTCTGAGAACACACATCCTCCCTGCTTTCCTCCTCCTCCTTTCCTCTTCCCCTATGCCCAAGCTCGAGGCGTGGTATATCCTGGGTCTGTGGTAAAAGAAGCTCATTGCCTCTCATTGCATACATGCTCCTTCTGACTGCTAATCGGATTACTCCATATCCAGCCTCATTCTGAATCCATTCATCCATATATTCATTCAACAAACGTTTTGTGCTAGGCACGGTGGCAACCTACATGCTCAAGCTGATATTATCTCACTGGTATCACTCACAGAAGTTTGGGTCATTGATGTGCCTTGGACCTGATGCCCATTTTATAAACTCAGATACTCCTCTTGAGTAATACAGTAGCTCTTCTCCAAAGAGTTGAGGCCGAGATTTTCATTCTGACCTTATTCAAAGGGGGAGCCTGGAGCAGGCCCCTCGGTGCCAGGCCTCGTTCTTGATGGGCGTTAGATCTCCCCTCATCCCCATACCCTTTTGTTATCCATTTGCCATTCCTAGCTCAATCCTCAGGGTTGGCCCATTCACGGCCTCTGGTCTGGAGCCCATTTGACTCTTGTCACTACCCTGTCCCCGCCACCTCCATGGCTTCTCATCCTTCCCAGTTTAAGCTCCTGAAGGTCTCAGGGGAGCCTCTGTCATCAGCACATAGGAAGCCACACCCCATGTTTTACAAAGATGCTCTTTAAGGGTGGGAGTGAAGGGAGAATTTGAAATAAGAACATTTTCTCCATTCGTTTTACTGTTTGAGACTCACCCAGTGACTTGAGACAGTCCCCTTGGGCCAATGTGCCAGGCTGTCTGAGCCTTTTCCAGGGGCTCCTCTGAAACCCTCTGATTATGTGGGCACTGGAGGCCTGTGGGCTTGGCTTAGCTGCTCTCTGAGCTGCCGGATAGAAGAGATCTTCAGGGAGAGACCTGGTGTGCGTCCTCCCCTCCTGGGCCCACTCCACTTGCTGGCTCTGCTTTGAGGCCAGAGTGAGTGGAGCATCTGGAGGTCACACACCCTCAGCGTGGCTTAAGGGGCGTTAATTCATTCTCTTTATGTATTCTTTTGCCTCTTGTCTTCCCACCCATCCCATCTCCCCACCCACGCCCCCCCCAAAAGAGACTGAGAAGTAGAAATGCAAAGAGCGGTGTAGACTGTAGATTCGAGGCCTGGTGGTTTACCTCCCTTCCACAGGAGCTGCGAATCCTAACTGCCTTCACATGAATTTCTCTTTAATGCACAATCCTCTAGGGGGAGGGGAGGGTTTTACTTGCTGTGTGCCTTTCCTCCCTAGCTCACTGGCAGCCGCGCGGGAAGCGACTTGGGCATTTTGACTCCGCGTTTTGCAGTGGATGCTCCGTAGGGATAAGAACACGTGCTACCTCAGGGGCGAGCTGACAGGCTTCCCTCCTCCTGGACCATCCCAGGCTCGAGGCAGCCCTTCTAGGCCCTGCCCCACAGCCTGACCTTGGCTGTGAGTGCTGCCGGCCCAGGAGGCTGAAGCTGGATGCTGAGGAGGCACCTCTGGCCCCAGGTCACCTAAGTTCAGGCTAAAAGACAATCTCCCCCTTGTACAGAATGCCAGCAGTTTTCCAGACCCTTTCCCCTTGTCGGTAACTTTCTTACATCCATCAGAGCAGTCGACATGCATTTATTTAGGTGTTAGATTACTCTGGAGCTTAGGTATGGCTAAGGCAGAACACGTGCATGCTAGACAAAGCCTGAGAACAAGTACAAAGCAATGACACACCAACCTGTAAAATACGGTCAGTCCTCTGGGCCTGGTTCCAGCTTTCCTTGGAGCTAAACTCTGGAATTTCAGACCTGACCTCTTTTCTGAGCTTATCACTTCTTCATACCCTTGAACTCCTTTCTCCCAGGCAGGAAAAGGTGAGGGGCCGTCTCTGCAAACCTATACATACCAGTTTGCGTAGACCCTTCCCTTGGGCCGTGTATTTTTACATACATTCCTGAGGGGGTTTGGGGCCTCATTTTGCAGGTGATCTGCCCCAGGTCACAAAGAACCAGGCTGGGATCCAGGTGTTCCTCCACCAGATCTCCTGTCTGTCCTGGGATGCCGTGTTTCTCTCCCTTCAGGGTTGAGTACTTTCATAAACACTGACCCAGTGCCTACTTGGTTCCCTGCTCTGCCAGGTTGGGGATGTCAAGACGAAGAGGCCGGCCGGCCTCTTAGGCCTGGCAGGGGTGAGCTACTGCTTCTTTAGCCAGCGTGTCACTCGGGCGGTGAGGCTCTTCTCAGTCTTGTTAGGAGCACAGACTGCCCGCCTGTATAAAACCGCTTGGCAATTAGCAGAATAGGCGTTCTGTCTGCAGCCGTGAATCTGGTCTACCTATTGCTAAGGGCAGACAGTGGGCTGGGACACATGGCAGGGTCACTCAGTAAGGATTTGGTGAGTGAGAACCGGTGCCTTCCCTGGAAAGCTGGGCCCACACGGAAAGCTGGGCGATTGAGAGCAGAGCGAGGGAGCAGGTCTGGACTCTGCGCAGAGGTCGTTGTTTCTTGCCAGTCCCACTTGTTCTAGCAAGTTCCAGCAGAACCTGTGGTGGCTAAAAGAAATTCAGGTCAGTGCTGTCGATGAAAAACATCCAGCCTAAGAGAAAGCTTATAAGAGTTTATTTGAGCCAAACTGACGACAATTGCCGGGAAGCAAAATCTCAGTGGATTGAGAAATGCTCCATCAAATGGCGGTTTGCAGCTTATTTTATACATAGAATCAAAGGAGGAGGGTTTCGAGAAATCCACTGGTGGTAGATTTAGGGGGTGGGAG
>NW_017731443.1:646466-651785 GCF_001890085.2 Hipposideros armiger
GCAGATGCCAGCCCAGCTGCAAGCCCAGGTTCTCACCTGTGCTTCTGACCAACCCCGCCACAGATTAGAGGTTCTCGTGACCCCCTCCTCAGACTCCAGATGCCATTTGCGAGTCCAGGATGTTACCTGTGCTGCTGACTGGCTGTCAGTCAGAGGTTCCACATCCCCTTCCTTGGGTTCGGCCCACAGAACTCAGAGAGACATGTTACTTACTATTGTAGATCACAGGTTTACTGTAAAAGGATGAAACTCAGGAACAGCCAGATGGAAGGGAAAGGTGCACAGAGCCAGGCGTGTGGGAAGGGGCTCGGAGCTTCCATGCCCTCTCAGGGTGCACTGCCCTCCCCGCATCACCACGTGTTCACCTGCCTGGAAGGTCTCCAAACCCTTCCTCTTGGGTTTTTATGGAGGTTTCGCTACATATGCACAATTGATTAAATCACTGGTGATTGAGTTCAATCTCCAGCCCTTCTCCCCTCCTCAGAGGGGGTCAGGGGTGGGCTGGACAGGGTGGGAGATGGGGGTAGAACTCAAAGTGCCAACCCTCTAAATCTCTGGTTGGCTCCGTTGGCAACAGCCCCCATCCTTAAGTGCTTTCCAGAAGTCACCTCATTAACATAACAAAAGAGACCTCTTTCACTCACAACACTTGGGAAATTCCAAGGCTTTGGTAGCTGTGGGCCAGGAATTGTGGAGGAAGACCTAATACTATATAAGCGAAGTACATTTGGGTCATCTGAATGACCAAATACCTATTTCTCACAAATCACAATATCGCACCCTCTCTATTCCTTTAGCATCAGGCTTCAGGCTGGCTGTCATGGAGGTCTCTGAACTTGGCACACCGCCTCCTCCCAGGCCTGTGGCCCCTCTTCCCCAGTAGCTTCCCCCCAGGGGAGGGCCCTGGTCCATCACTCTTAGAGCCCTCCATCTCTCGTCTCTGTTTGGTTGCTGGGCTAGGAGTGGTCCTCAGCTCAGAGGCCACTGGGAAGCTAAGGGGGACTTGCATTTTCCCCATAGCTTTTGGAGCACTCACTGTGTCGAGGCCTCATGCTAAGTGCTGGAGACACAGCACGGAACCAGAAAGAGATGGCAGAAGGCCAGCTACTGTTTAATTACAGTGGTGATAAGTGCTGCAAAGGAAAGCACAGAGGGTAAAGGACTGTGTACCTTAACTCAGCGCCTCCAGGAAGCCTGCCCCTAGGCAGTTATCTGCCTCCCCCAGCTGGCAGCGGCTGGGTGTGGATTTTAGAGCACAGAAAACCTTAGGCAGGTTCCAGCGACTCAAGCTCTCCCTGAGCAGGAGTGAAGGGTGGGAGGGCTGTGGCCGCTGCAGCCTCCTGCACCCCTGGCTGGAGTCAGCCTCCTAGAGCTGTCTGCAGACCTGTAAGCCCGGTCCCCTGGGCACACCTTAACCCCCCTCGTGGCACTGCTCTTACTGCCCCTGCAGTGTCACTGAGGTGATGGCAGAAAGGCCCCAAGGGGATAGGGCCTGTTTCAAGTTGAATTAAATGCTTTCTCAGCTGGCAGAGAATTATCAGTTTGTGGGTGACTGGGGCTTGTTCTCCCCTCACATTTGCTGAGCACATAACTTCCATCCAGGCTCAGTCACTCCCTCAAAGAACTCCCAGCAAAGTCTCGGCGTTTTTCTTCCTGGCCTCTTACCCGCTGACCGCCCTGAGAGATGGGGCAGGGATGTGGTGTGGAATTCAAAACAGTGCCTGGCAGCCCACTGGATAGTGGAGGAGATTGAGAGACCTCCCTCTAAATCTCCAGTGTGCTCTGGCTGGGCGTTGCAAACCTGGGCTGGGGTCCCCATCAGCCCCTTTGGGGTGCTCTCAACGCTCTGCCCTGTGCAGAGACTACCAGATGTCCTTTGGGGTTGTCCCAGGGCCCGGTTCTAGGGGGGCGGCTCCCACTGGTGGCTGCAGTGTTTCTTTTGTAATTGGGTTGCCAAAATGATGCTGACACACTAATTTGGAGTGATTCAAGTTTTTATATAGAGAAGGGGATCACTCCCAAGCATTGCCTGGGGACCTATTCATGTTAGGGGCAGCCCTGCCCAGGGGTTCCCATTGGCCCCTCCAGCTCTGCTCAGCAGCTCACGGCCTGGTTCAGAAAAGAGGATAAGGGCCTATTGTGTCCCTGGGGCCTGAATGGCACTTTGTTTCCTGCGTTTGGCTCCCAGGCCAGCGGCTGCCCTACTGCAGCCGTTTCACAGTCTAGGCTCCTGGGAGAAATCCTTTCCCGCCCTGGCTTCACATGCTTACTGAATATCCGGGGAGGAGAGGGCGTAGAGCCAACTTGTGGTCTTCTGCCAGATGGGAGCTGATAGCTGAGGTGCTGAGAGAAGGGGCCTTCCCTACGGAGAGACCTCAGCTCGGGGAGAAGGAGTAGAGGGAAAAGCCCCTTTGTTAACATTGAACTAAGGGGCTAGTTGGCAGGAATCTCGGCCAGCTCTGAACTGGCAGGATAGGAATGTGGTGGGCATTCAGAGAATTGGTGGGAAAGCCCCCCCTTCCCTGCCCCTGGCCCTGGGTGAATGGAGGCGGGGGGCAACTGGGCAAAGGCAAGATGGTGATATTTGCCCCCCTCTTCCTTCTCTTTTTTGCCTTCTTGCTCGCTGTCTTCAACCACACATGTTCACCACTCACCCTCTCCACTGTGGAAGCAGGAAAACAGTCACAAGAATTGGAGATGCCTCCTTTGTGTTGAGGTCAAAGGAATGGGAAAGTGGTGTGGGGCTGAGAGAAAACAAGCAGAGCGGCGTTGGACGTTGGATTTCAAATTGCAGGAAGCAGCCTGTGCAGCTGAAACCCCCGGGCCCTTTTTTTTCTTTTTAAGTTTTATTGGGGAACAGCCATCGTCATTGGTTACACGTTGCTTTCATGTTACAGTGGCATAGTTGACTCTTTTACAGAGGGCGCAGCTCACAGTGGCCCATGCGGGGATCAAACCGGTAACCTTGGTGTTACCAGCACCACGCTCTAACCAACTGAGCTAACTGGTCACCCTCCAGGGCTCTATGAGGCGTCAGTTACAGCCCACCTGCCCTGAGTCTACAGGAGTCACATCCACTCTCCGCTCACCTCCGCTACCTCTGATTATGTTGCAAAGTGAAGAAGTGGTATTTTACATTTTTGCAAACCTCTTTAATGGATTCTCATATCAATCTTCTGATAAATAATGTCTATGAAGACAATCTGGACTCACCCAGACACGTAATTGTAAAAGGGAGGAATATTTTTAATAGCCTTTTTAGACAATTGTGGATACTCCTGTTTGATACTATACCCAAACTTGACAAACAGTAGTTTATGTTAAAATCCACTGGCCTTTCTTGAATTGCAAATGGGCCGCCTTTTACCCAATGTGATTTTGTAACCTCACACACTGGTCATTTGGAAAATATTGGTTCACTGAATTATGCTGCTCTTCAAGATGCTGGCACATTTTATAATAAAATGCCAAGCTATCACATATAGTATCACTACTCATCTTATCAGAAAAGTCTTTAAGTATTGAGAAGGCTGTCAAGCTTCTATGACGGATACAAGCTTTCCAAAATTCTAGTTTTGGCTCCAGAGCTCTTATTTTACCATTGGCAACAAATGCTATCAGTTGTTTTCATTTTCCAGGAAAAGTCCATCAGATACCCAGCTACCTGTCAGTTGTTCTTTCAAGTAAAAGCAGTGTTTTTAGAAAAACTGGCTAGTTCAGCTCGCAACTCATACAACCTCAGAGGTGCTTGTCCTCCAGCTTACCAATGGAGCTGGGCATGGGGGACGTTTACTTCCCACGTTGTCACATAGAATATTGAAGATGTATACACCAGCACAGAGTTAACAAAATGAGTCATTTTTACTGCTTCCTCAAGGCCAGTCTTCAGTGACGCTGCCTCTATTGACTGTGAGTGGGCAGAGGTGAAGGGCTCAGTGACGGCCGGGCAGTCTGGTGCCAATTCCCTGATGCCTTCGAAGGCACCAGCTGTTTTGCCCACCACTGCTTCTGCACCACCGGTGCAAATGTCAACATGGTGGAAAAGGCGACAGCCTCTCAGTAGTATTAGGAAAATCGTTCTGACTCAGGAACCCTTCTCGAAATGGTCTTGAAGACCTGCAGGAACTTGGGGACCCCACTTGAAGCACGAGTCTAGGAGGCCACTCTCTGCAGACTGAGAGCAGGGAAAACCAATGTGAAAATCAAACAAATTGGCAAGTGTGAGTCTTCCAACTGTGTTCTTCTTTTTCAAGGTTCTTTGGACTGTTTTGGTTCTTTTGTATTCCCATGTGAATTGAGGATCATCGTGACAATTTCTGCAAGTAAAGCAAGGTGCCATTTTTATAGGGATTGCATTGAATCTGTAGATTAATTTGAGGAGTATTGCCGATATGCTGATCCATGAACATGAGGTGTTTTCTTTTTTGTTTAGATCTTTACATTTTTTTTCAGTGATATTTCGTAGTTTTCAGTGTCCCAGCCTTTTTTATTCTTTTTGATGCTGGTCTTGCTGTGTGTTGATTTAACTTCATGTTGTTTAACCCCTCCCCACCCTCTCCTTCTCAATTAGACCGAGTCTGCATAGGGCCTGTCACTTTGGTAGCACAGTGCACTGGAGTAAGGACTTTGTGGTTGTTTTTTTGGTCCACACCGCCCTTGTGAATAAGACATAGTCATTATTATCCCTGACTTAACAGTTGAAGAAACCAAAGCCCAGGATGCAAGGTGACTTCCCTGTCGGCACAGAGCTGGTTAATGGGAGCAGAGATAGGACCAAGATTTTCTCCGCTTCAGTCATCATCCTGCAGGGGACTGACTTTCTATTCTTGGCCCCTTGGGCTTGTGTTTCTACCTCTCTTATGTCGAGCCCCAGGGAATGATTGGAAGAGAGAAGGATTACGGCTGATATCACAAGGGCTGACCATTGGGGTCACTTTTCTGGGCGTCTCTTACGTGCCAGACACCTAGGTGTTTCAGAAATACATGACCTTGTTAAGTTCTCAGAGCGACTCCACACGATGATGCGTGTCATTCTGCTTTTTATAGATCAGGACACTAAGGTGCAGAGGGTCACGTAAACTTCCAAGTCAAAGAGTGAATTATGTTATGTGTTGGAACTGGAATTCAGCACAGTTCCCAAAGCTCAAGCTGAGGTGCTGGAAGAGGGGAGTTGTGGGGAAGAGGAGGGGGAATGGGGCCTTTCTTGGAAATTGTGAGGCTCGTCAGCACTAGGGTTGGGTTGGATCACTCCACAAGCATTTGCTCATTGGCCTGGAGCTGGGATCTCAAAGTGTTTGGCTTGTTGCCTCTTTCTGGGGG
>NW_017731443.1:654055-657127 GCF_001890085.2 Hipposideros armiger
TGGCTGGGGCTCATGAGAAGTGTCCCATGAAGAGTGGCATCAGTGCCACTAGAGGTTGTCCCCAGTCCCCTCTGGTCTTATGGAGGCCCAAGCAAAGACCTACATCCTCTCAAACCCTCTCTCCTCTCAGAGCACAGGACTCTCTGCTTCCTGGGACTCTTCCCACTCAAAGCTAGGTGCCGGCCTTCCTTGATCTGGGTACCATGGAGAGAAAGTTACCAGATTGCACAGCGCCTCTGGGCTTTGAGGGGCTGTTCAGAGAAGGTTATGGGAAAGGTGTGTATGTGCCCAACCATCTAACTGAGCTTGTGTGACCAGCAGTCTCTCTCCTTACCCTCAGTTGTCTTTTGTTGAGTTCTTTAGTGTTGGGAGATTAACAAAAGTTGGAGAAAGAGTAGAATGGTGTATATTTCTCCTTCCTGTCTGCCCACCTCTCTCAGAGGAAGATTCTACTTTTATGAGACAAACTGGGAACAATTGGTCATAGAAACTGGCTATTCATAATGATCAGATCTGAACCCTCACAAACACTTCTGCAAGAAGGTATATGTTGTTATCCCCATTTTACAAATGACAGAATTGAGACTTGGAGGTTAAATGACTTGCCCAAGGTCACACATAGCAGAGCTAAGACCAAGTCCAGTTCTGTCTTACTCCAAAGCCCTGTTCTGTCATGCCCGGCTCATTGTCCATGAGAACCAAGTGTCACCAGCATATCCAGAGCACACAGTGAAAGGGTTCCCATCCTCCCTGATCTCAGGGTCCCCGTTCTCCCTGATCTCAGGGTCCCCGTTCTCCCTGATCTCAGGGTCCATCCTTTCTGATCACGGCCAGTTCCTACTCAGGGTTACTCACCCAGAGCTTGTACCCTTTCCCAAGTAGGCTTGAGCTTTCCTTCTTAGACCCAGACTGGGGTGACCTGTTCCCTGCACTCGTGTCCTTAGGGTTTCATCTCCCCTCCATCAGTGGGGATTAATGTCCCTACCCTGGCTTCTTCTCAGTGGTTTAGGGAGAGTGAGATCAAGTATATGAAAGCGCTTGAAAAAACAGACTAAGCTCTCCTTCTGTAGAAATGCCCCTCCGTCCATTCTTACTCCTGTCCTTGCTCCTGGGTGAGGCTGAGGCCCAGTGCTGACCGCCCCTCCAGGTCACCCACCCAGCAGGTCACCAAGCACATGGCCAGTCTCAAGGCAGATGTGGCAGTCAGTGGCACCTCTCTGCTTCCAGCCAGAGAGCGAGCACCGGTGCCTGTCCAATGTCGGGGCAGCTCCAGCTCAGGCGCAGCATTGCAGGCAGGCAGTTTCTGCTGGTTGTTCACCTTGGCACTGCCGCCGTCTCCAGTGGGAGTGTCACTCTCGCCTCACCTTCCGGGATGCCCAGTGGCCTGCCTTTTCCAGGGTTTATTAGAGGTTAGCACCTGTCCTTTGTGGGCTGGAGCGGAAGCAGAAAGCTGCTTTTGTCAGCTCTGGAGAAAGATGGAGGAGAGTGACTTCACAAGTAGCTGTGCCGGCTGGCCTCCTGGATCCGGGAGGAGGGAGCACGTTCCCGCGCACAGAGGTGGCCCATGCTTTCGGATCTCCGTCTGGCTGAGGCCCTCTGCCCGCATCAGGCGCCCGGATTTCACTGGCATCTCAGCCCACCGACTTCTCTGGATGCCGCCCACCCCATCAGGTGGTGAGTGCCCTGAACCAGGGAGGTCCTCTCTGATGATTAACCTCGAGTTCAGGAAGCTAAGCAAGGATAGAACACTGAGCTATTGACTGGGCTTCCCCTAAGAACTCTTGTCAGAGCTCAGCCTGGTTTGTGTTTTGTTTTGGCCATAGTGGGGTGCTGCCCCGTCGTAGGAACTCCATTCCCGTTCTTGACTGGAGTGGCCTTTGGGGTAACACCACGTTACATGAGCTGACCTGGGTGGGTGTAGTAGTATGTTCAAGCCTTTGAAAACCTTGCTGACAAAGTCATGCCAGGCCAACGGCTCACAGGAGCCGCTAAGCAACGCGGGCCCTTGTGAGGGACCCAGTCTCCTGGCCCCAGGGGGAGAAAGGACCGCGATGTCACCGGTTCCCAGGGGCACGCCCTGAGGCATAGCAAGGTCTCCGCAGGAGGAGGAAATCACTAGACTCCCCGTTTTCTTCTTTTCCTAGTGGATCCTCTGCTCCTTTTCTTGGGCCAGAAGCTCCCTCTCTCTCCTGGCCGGCTCCCCCATGCCTGGCCCTGGCTCCCCTTCCTTTGTAAAACTCAAACACCACTGCCCTCTAATCGTCCCGCCAGAACCCATAGGCAGTGGCTTTTGACTGTCCCCTCCCAGCTCACCCCTGACCTGGTTTTGCTTTTATTTCTTCCCTGAAACAGTCTGTTCAAGGTCTACCCCTGGGCCAAAGATTGGCTCACAGCAGCCTCTCTGTCCTCTGAGCTGTAGGGGAGAGGGCAGTTCTGGGAAGTCACCGACAGAGGCGTTACCTAGAACATCAATTATAAGCAGGCAGCGGGCCCAGGTTTGGGTGTTCCAGCACCAGGAATAGCGCGGCCTCCCTGGGGCTCTGCAGACCAGCTGCCGCGGTAAGAAGCACCTTTCAGAGGCCGCTAGGCACACAGTCCTGGTGGGGGTGCACACGCACCGTGGCTGTCGTTTCTCTTCCCTCCTAAACTTGGCATCTTCTAGTATTTGAGAAAGGAAAGGGCAGAGGGATTCTGGGAATGGTCCTTGGAGACAGGCATCCAGGGGACGGGTTGGCCAGATCATTGTTCACAGGCCTGTGGGGGCGGTTCTGCTCAGGGATGGGCAAGTGAAAGGAGCCCAAGGTGGGCAAACCCTACTTGACAATGAAATGGGTTTTGCCTGAGACCTTCGGGGCAGAGGAAGATGAGCCGTGGGTCCCGGAGCTCTGGGCCAGAATGCCTTTGTTTGATGGTGATTAGTCCCTTGACTGGGGTCTCCTTTGGCAATGGCGAGGCTGCCAGGGATCAGGGGAAGGACCTGCTCTGAGTGCAGTGCCAGGCCAGGGGCCCCGGGGCCCCCACATGCTGGGCTTCAGCTGCTTGACCAAGCTGGGCCTTGATGAAATGCTCTGG
>NW_017731443.1:658747-662701 GCF_001890085.2 Hipposideros armiger
AAAAGATCATTGATCGACAACAGTCAGGTCTTTAGTCTCAGGTTCTTAGAGTCCAGTCTTTTTGTCCCTTGATGTCTGTTCAGCCTCTAGTCCCTCGGTGTCAGAAGGGCCTCTTCTAGGTGTCATCTCTCACGTCATGGGGAAGAGGGCATGGATCGGGAAACAGCTGGCGTCCAGTGTCGACCAGCATCCGAAGCAGAGCTTAAACAGATAAAGTAAAAGTTAGAATTTGAACATAGCAACCTAACTTGTGTGGCAGGTGATAAACCAGGAACTCAGGCTCCATAGGGGTCATTTGCCTTAACATTTTGACAGCTTTTGTTTCAGGTCACCAGACTGCGTGCTTTTCCAGTCAGGGCTTGGTGCCTTCTTTAGGTGTGATGTGTGTGTCCGAGTCTACTCCCTGCAGTTTAGCACCACAGGGGTTTTAATGGTACCTGGTAAGGGCCCTTCCAGTGTGGCTGGAGGGAATTCTTTTTTTAGGTGTCTTTTCCAATAGACGAAATCTCCAGGCTTTAATGTATGAATTTTTAGTTTTCCATTTCCCTGGAGTGCATGGTGAAATGACTGTTTGACTAAAGCATGATTATTGTTGATAGAAGCAATTAGGCCTTTACAATACTGAAGTATGTCTCTTGTTACCAACTGTGGATCAAGAGAGGCAGGGGCCAAATGCATAGGGCGTCCTGTAATTATCTCAAAAGGTGAGAGCTTACGAATCCCAAAAGGAGTAGATCTGAGATTTAAAAGGACTAATGGCAATGCCTTTGGCCAAGGTATTTGAAGAGTTTCTGTAAATCTTGCCAATTGGGTCTTAATAATACCATCAGTGTGTTCAACCATTCCTGAAGACTGAGGGTGGTAGGCACAGTGAAAATATTTTTGGATTGGCCAAACAGCACAGACTTGCTTTAATACCTGACCAGTAAAATGGGTTCCTCGATCACTGTGGAGTTCAAGAGGAGTTCCCCAAGTGGGAATAATCTTCTCTAACAACACTTTAGCCACTGCATATGTGTTAGCCTGTCTGCAAGGGACAGCTTCAGTCCAGTGAGAAAACATGCATATCATGACTAAAACATACTTGTATCCATGAGACAGGGGAAGCTGTATGAAGTGTAGGTGCCAGACCTCAAATGGAGGTAAGGAAACCACGTTGTTTCCATAGCATTCCAAAGTCATGGGCCACTCCAAAGGCATATCCACTGTCAGTATAAATGCTGACAGCTTTACCCTTTGCTAAAATGCAAGCTCAAGTGAGGGCATACAATTCAGCTTGCTGTGCTGAAGTGGCCAGAGGTAAAGGTCCTGCCTCGATGACTTCAGAAGGGGTCACAACAGCATAACCAGCACAATACTCACCATTTTCGTCTTTTAAGTATGAACCATCGGTAAACCCTGAGAAATCAGCTTTACCCAGAGGAGTTTTTGACAAATCGTCACGAGGAGTTAGAAGGTGATCTGTTAATGTCAGACAGCCATAGGGGGCTTCCTCAGGAGGAAGAAAATCCAGCATGATACTTTGCTAAGAAGTCTCTGTCTAATAAATGGGTAGGGGCAGAAGAACTAAGGAGAAAACAACATTAATATTCATCTCTTAAGGGACCTAGACAAAAGGGAATAGGTTCAGATATGTAAACATGTGTTTTTTTTCCAAGATGATTAAGGGGAAGGACTGAAAAAAATCTGTAATTCCTCTGAGCCACATCATTGGGAATTTGGAAGGCCTGAAAGAGGCTGGTTAGTAGACAGAGAGCGTCTTGTGCACTTCATTCAACTCATGGCAGTCTCTTTTCCAATGTCCTAGCTCCTTGCAGTAGTGGCAAAAAGTTGGAGTTCTCTGGTTTTCCACAGGGCCTTTTGTTTGCCGCGGCTGAAAATCAGATAGCTTGGCGACTTTGCTTTTAGGCAGCTCATCTAGGGTACTGGCAAGTTCATTAGCTAAATTTACCAATTCTAGGGTAGACATAGTTCCCATTTTATCCTGGATCTCCTAACCAGGACGGAAAGGTTCTTATTTAGCTCACTGACAAACATGGAATTAAAAACTGTCCATGTGTGACCAGCATCCAAAGGAAGAACGGAATTTTCCTTAAAAATGACCTGGAATCTTTCATAATAGTCATGAGCAGATTCGCCAGGCCTTTGTGAGCAGGTGTGAATTTTGTTCCAATCAACAGCCTTTGGAAAAACCTTGGGAATTGCTCGATGCAGCTTTCGAGCAAGTTCTCTGGCTTTCCCCCAATAATTGGAAGTTTGCTTTTCTAAATCCCGTTCAGGATCTTCCCATCTGGCAATCCTCATCCAATGTTTAGCATGGCCTTCACCAACCAACATATGGTTCAGCTGGTACAAATCAGAAAACCCAGGCTGATAAGCTTGAATAGTACTATCAAATTCCTTAGCAAACTTATTAGAATCCTCAGTTACTATAGGAAACTCCTTTACAATGACTCGTAACTCAGCTTTGGTCCAGGGGATGTAAGAAACATGGGGCTTATTAGGATCTCCAGAGGGTTTAATCTTAAATGGAAAAGTACTGATAGGTTCTGAGGAAGAAGAGAGAGAGTGAGATTAGAAAGAAGGTGTCGCTGGGGTTTGAGTCATAGGTGGGGGCGAAAAAGAGCAAGATGGCGTCGAAGACGAGAGAGATGTCAAAGAAGCAGTGGGGGAAGGGCAAGGCAGTGTTGTAGAGAAAGAGCAAGAGGTTTTAGACGCCATTCTGTCTCTTTTAGAATTTTTAACAGTCTGTTAACTTTGACACTATTTTGTAAGCTGACAACTTTAGATTTGCAGTCCTGTTTGGCAGCCTCCCTGTACCACTCTAAATATGCATTCCATTCCTCTTTCTCAATTACAACACTGTTACCATCCAATTTAGTTTTTAGAAATTCAAGTTTAGAAATCTCAAAAGTTCCCCAAAGTGGCCACTGATTTCTAGGATTACTCTTAGATCTGCCCATTTAGTTAAATATGTGCANATTCTACCTGCCTGCTTTGCTCCACAGAAGTCATAGAACCTCAGTGCCTCTGTGGCTGGATTTGCGGTGATGGAGAAGAATGGGGTCCAAGGCAATTCGAGGGGTCCAGCTGCCGTGGTGGTGTGAGGCAAGAGGCAGGGACAGATGGCAGAGCTGCCTCCTGGTGGCCGGGTCCCCACCCTCAGAGCTAAGTGCACACTGATGCACAACAGTTGCTGCTTGGAAGTTGCTGACGGGAAGTCTGGTCCATGTGCCACACACCCAGAGTCCACAGGGTTGTTTTCACATCAGAACAGCAGTGAGTAACTCTGCCACCCGGTTAGCTGAGCCAGACCCTTATGCCCTCCGCCATTTCTGTTTGCCTAAGATAAAGGCAACAACTATAAAGTGGTAGTAATCGGTGGCCTTGGCAGTATGCCACAGCATAGAAAGTTAATTGCTGCTTTTTTCGATGTTGGATGTTCTGCTTGGATTGAAAACAGTGACCCAGGTAATAACATTTGCTCTGTGATGTGGGGACGGGGAGCGGGGAAGCCTGCTAACCCCCCACCCTCCGCCTGCACTCCCCCAGCCTTGTTCTGGCACCTGGTGCCTCAGCCACACCAAGCTATACACAGCTTGTGAACACACAAAGCTGAGTGGCAGCCCCGTGACACCACTCCCCTTCCTGGAATGCTTCCCCTACCCCCACCCCTGCCAGTCCACCTGTCAGTATTCTCCTCATCTTTCAGCCTCATCTGTGATGCTTTTCCTGGTACCCGACTTCCCCTTCTCTTACCACTAGCTTACAGCTGACAATTGCTTCTTAGGCTGAAGGCCTAAGGTGAGGCCTAGGGTGAAGCCCTCCCTGCTTCTTTCTTTCTTTTTTTTAAAGATTTTATTGGGGAATTGGAGGGGAACAGCGTTGGGGAATCGGGGAAGGGGAACAGACAAGTTGCTGTCCTTTTGTTCTTCAGTCTAGTTGTGGAGGACG
>NW_017731443.1:663471-664189 GCF_001890085.2 Hipposideros armiger
AACTAATAAAGGCCCCAGTGACTTCTGGTTCTTATCTTCAACTGCAAACACTCCAGCCTCTCCTCCAAGTCATGGGATAGGAATTCAAGGAGAAGGAAGAAACTGTGTGTGTGTGTGTGTGTGTGTGTGTGTGTGTGTGTGTGTGTGTGTGTGGTTCGAGGGATGTACATTTTCCTCTGCTTTGTCCCAAACGTCCCAAGGTTAGAAGCTGGTAAGGAATGTGCCTCATCTCCAGGTGTTCTGGACCAGGGATGGAGGGGTGTGGCTCCTGTAACTTCGTTCTCTGTCACATCTCTAAGGGACGCCTGTCAGGAGGGAGCCTGAGGTACGGGGACAGTCAGCACTTACTCATCTGGATGGATCGGGAATGATCTTGTTTGTGCTCTTGGTCTCTTCATGACAAGGATGAAGTGTCAGTTTCGTGAGGGCAGGGCCCTCTTCTGTCTTGTTCAGCTGTATCTCCAGTGCCTAACAGTACCTGGCGCGTTGCAAGGGCTCAGTCAGATTGAATGAATGAATGAATTAATGAATGAATGAACAAATGAATGCATGCCTTTTCTTTGCTTATCATGTCACTAAACCTCTCCAATGTCATTTTCTGTTGGTTCTGTACCAGACTTGTCACCTGATCTGCATCCACTTGGTGCTGCCTGACCCTGACCCTAAACTAGTCAGGCTAGGCCTGGCTTGCAGGGGAGGACAGTGGGCCCCTGCTGTT
>NW_017731443.1:667688-675911 GCF_001890085.2 Hipposideros armiger
ATTGCTCGATGCAGCTTTCGAGCAAGTTCTCTGGCTTTCCCCCAATAATTGGAAGTTTGCTTTTCTAAATCCCGTTCAGGATCTTCCCATCTGGCAATCCTCATCCAATGTTTAGCATGGCCTTCACCAACCAACATATGGTTCAGCTGGTACAAATCAGAAAACCCAGGCTGATAAGCTTGAATAGTACTATCAAATTCCTTAGCAAACTTATTAGAATCCTCAGTTACTATAGGAAACTCCTTTACAATGACTCGTAACTCAGCTTTGGTCCAGGGGATGTAAGAAACATGGGGCTTATTAGGATCTCCAGAGGGTTTAATCTTAAATGGAAAAGTACTGATAGGTTCTGAGGAAGAAGAGAGAGAGTGAGATTAGAAAGAAGGTGTCGCTGGGGTTTGAGTCATAGGTGGGGGCGAAAAAGAGCAAGATGGCGTCGTAGACGAGAGAGATGTCAAAGAAGCAGTGGGGGAAGGGCAAGGCAGTGTTGTAGAGAAAGAGCAAGAGGTTTTAGACGCCATTCTGTCTCTTTTAGAATTTTTAACAGTCTGTTAACTTTGACACTATTTTGTAAGCTGACAACTTTAGATTTGCAGTCCTGTTTGGCAGCCTCCCTGTACCACTCTAAATATGCATTCCATTCCTCTTTCTCAATTACAACACTGTTACCATCCAATTTAGTTTTTAGAAATTCAAGTTTAGAAATCTCAAAAGTTCCCCAAAGTGGCCACTGATTTCTAGGATTACTCTTAGATCTGCCCATTTAGTTAAATATGTGCACGAAAATTCTCTGCGGTTTGCAAACATGTATTTGGCCGGTGTCCCTGGAGGAGGGACAGTTTTAGAAGGCTTGGATATTCAAGATCCCATTTTAAAGGCTGGGCCCAAAACAATTTATAGCTCTTATAACCTGCAGGTCTTCAGCTCACCTCACTCTGGAACAGTCTGATCACTGAGAACCAGGCCAAAGGCTAAAAGCCAGTTCCAGGTGAATAACCTACTCTTAGGGAGTTGAAGTTACAGGTTGAACTGACACTGGGCCAAAATCAGTTCACAACTCGAGCAAACCGGGACTCCTCGGTTTGCTCCACTCTCACTCTGGAACAGCCTGATCGCTGGGAATCAGACCGAAGGCAAGAGCCAGTTCCGGGCAAATAACCAACTCTCAGGGAACTCAGTTATTGGCTGAGCTGCGTGGCACTCCGTTAACTTTTCACTGAGACAGCACGATCTAACATCGGCTAAACTGACCAATTTCAGTACAAATAACCTTTTACCCCAAAGGGACGTTAGGCAAAGGCCAGTTTTTGTCTCAAAAAGAAACAGAGCCTGCTTTCCAAAGAAAGCAAGCCAACGTGCCACAAGTACAGACAAACAAATAGGCCTTAAAGCATTCACACACACACACACACACACACACACACACAACGAACAAAACAAACAAACGAAAGAAACAAAACAGAAAAATTTTAAAAATTCCCGAACAAAACCTGGAGAACACCAGACACAAAGGCCTGTTGGTTCAGATCCAGAAGAGAAACCTACCCGAGGCCTCTAAGTCGGGGATCAAAAAGTCGAGTGAAACAGCTCAGTTCAGCGCCATAGCTTTTTGCTCACTGGTCAGAAGTCATCGGAGTTCCGTACCTCTCTGGATCCCAGATAAGCCCCCAAAATGTTGAACTGGTGAAAAAGAACTCTCCAAGTAATCCACAAAAGAAATGGTTTATTCGGGAAAAGAAAAAAAAGCAAGACCACCACCACAGTGCGGAAAGCACACCTCCTACACGGAGCCCCTACCAGCAGTCCACGGGGAGGCAGAAAAAAGACCCGGGTTTCAAGATGGCTAACCCCTTTATTATGATCCCACCCCCAGAATTACCGTAAGGATGAACAGGAAGTCAGGATTATAGGGTTAACAAGGGGCCCAGCCTCACCCGTAGTCCTCCCAACTCTATGGTTAAGCATCTTAAGATGCTAGTTCATTTTATCACCCGCAATGTGTGTTATGGGCAGTAGGGGCTCAGTAAACACTCGATGGCTCCGATTGTATGAAATCTGATCATAGTCCTTTGAGTGTGTATTGTGGTTTACAGTTTATGAAACTGAAGGGACAGCCTGAAATTTCACATACAACAGATTGCTTAATTGTCAGCCCTCTGTGCTGGAGGATAAAGCCATTATTTATAGATGGGCTAACAGGTTTGTAACTGTCTTGTAACACTTCTGACACCAAATATGTGGATTTTTTTCCTTACACCAACCAATTCTCCAATTGTCTGTGGACACCAACTGGGTGTCCTACAACTCAGTTCAGTCCTGACACTAACCACCCGGAGTTAGCGCAGACTCCACAGGTGAAGGGCTCAGCCCCACAGGCTGCCCCCACTCCAGATGCCAATGGGAAGTCCAGGCCTCCCTGCACTTCCGACGGACCGGGACATAAACCGGAGGTTCCCATGAGCCCCACCCCAGTTTAGATGATTTGCTAGAACTGCTCATAGAACGCAGAAAAGTGCTTTACTTACTATTACAGATTACTATAAGGGACGCAGGTGAAGAGGTACAGAGGGCAAGGACTGGAAGGGCCCCGAGTGAGGAGCTGTTGTCCCCGTGGGGTTGGGGTGCCATCCTTCCCACACATGGATGCTTCACCAACCCAGAGGCTCTCAGAACGCTGTCCTTCGGAATTTTTGTGGAGCTTCCATTATGTGGGCATGGTTGATTAAATGTTTGGCGGTTGCGATTAATCAACCTCTAGCCCTTCCTGCACCCCCCCAAGGTGGGGGTTGAAAGTTCCCACCCTCTCATCACAAGGTTTGTTCCTCTGTCAGCCAGCCCCCATCCTGCATCCATCTATGGGCCCACCAGGAGTCACCGCTTTAGCACAAAGTCAGGTGTGGTTGAAAGGGGCTTATTACGGACAACAAAAGACGTTCCTGTCTTCTCTACCATCCAGGAAATTACTAGGGGTTTAGGAGCTCTGTGCCAGGAACCCGGGACAAAGGCCAAATTATATATTTTTTACATATCACAGTGTCACACAGGTGCAGAGAGGTAGTGATCCCCAAGGTCGTGGTGGCAAAACTGGAATTTGAACCTGAGTTTCCTGACTAGGGCCTTGCCCTTTCCATGGAATCACAGCGGCCCAGGGTCCAGGGCAGCGGATGGGGCCCACGGCCCCCACCTCTGCTTCCTCAAGGCTTCTCCTGCCCTGTGTTGGGGGGAGGTTACTGCTTGACCTCACCTGACCAGCATCCCCTGCCCCCCAGGACCCTGGCTGCTTTCCCCTTTATCCTTCCAAAGCTCCAGCTTGGTGGGATGTTGACATAGGAAAACAGCTGCTTGAAAGAGCAGTGAGGTGTGGCGTTTGGAGGAGTTCAGGAAGTGGTGCTGGGAATGGGGTGTAGCAAGCAGGTGGGCCTGGAAAGCCCCATTTTCCTTATCTGTAAGATGGAGAGACTCCTGCCCTCCCTCCGGGTCAAGGTTGCTCCTAATAGCTAATAAGAGTGTCCATTAAAGTACCTTATAAATTGCAGCAAGCCGTAAGAATATTGTTAAGTATAATCATAGTATGCAGGTTACAACTCAATGAAACCGTCATATGGAATAATACCCACCTCACAAGTGTTCGGGGGATGACCTGGGTGGTGCCTCTTCCAGGGCCTGGCGCTTAACAGACACTTACAGCTACTATTAATTATTGTTTTTGTAACTATTATAAGACATGACCTCTTCCTTCAGATGGGGGGTTGTGGCACTGGGAAGGCGTCCTGGCGTAGGTACCCTTGGGGTTGGGGCTGAGAAGACGGGAAAGGCAGTTTGTCGCCTGGGACTTTTATGATTCACTTTCTACCTCGCTCCAAACCCAGTTTTCCCTTAAGGTCTAAAATTCTCAGGGTGCCCCTTCCTCCCGGGGAATTTTCAGCAACCTAACTTCTCACAGTTGAGAAACTATTATATTCCAATGAGCACACCCCCTGCTCCTGGTGAGCAGAAAAGTGAGTCTTGGCAAGTCAGAACCTGCTCAGTAGGTGACAGGCAGCTGCCGGAGGTCCTGGCAGGCCACCCTGCTCCCTTCCCCACCTGGGCCTGCGCTTCAGGGCAAAGGTCACTGGGAGTCTGTGAGCCGCTGATCATTTCTGCAGAATTCTGAAACCACCCCGGGCAGTTTCCGCTCCTCTCAGCTGGGTGCTCAGGCAGACTGTCACCACCAATGGGTAGCATGACTGTGACCAGGAAGGGCTGTGGTAGATGGGGGACAAGGGACAGACAGGCGTGGGTGGGACTGTGACCCAGCTGGGGGGTGAGGAGGCCCTTCACGGTGACCAGAAGCCTGGGAGTGGCTGGGCCAGCTTGATGGTTGAGGAGGAGTAGTTGGAGGTTGGCAGGCAGAGAAGAGGGGGTGTTAACTAGTAACTAGACTGGCTGACAGATCTTAAACCTACCTGCGGGCGGTGCCTGGGAAGCAGGACAGTGTCTAAGGCCCAGTCAGGGACCGTGGGCCACCAGACAGAGTACGAGTGCCTTTGAGCTTTGAGACTGTGGCCAAGCTATTTATCCCGAGTTTCTGCTTGCTTCCTGACAAAGCTGTGGCCATGACACCTGCCTTACAGTGTTCCTGATGGTTAATGAGATAACGAGAAGCACTTAATGCAGTGGCTGGCACGCAGTAGTAAGCCCACGCAAACCGTATCAGTGGTCTGGATGCTTTGCCGTGTGGCTGTGGTCATTAGCATGAAAACCTGCAATAGTGGAGGCCCAGGACTCCATCCCTGGCCCAGGTTTTGTGTTCAAATCCCAAAACAAAGGGTGAAAGGTCAGATCAAGAAGATACAAAGGTATATTTTCAAGGGGTTAAGGATAGGGAGGGAAAGCAGCAGCACCCACAGTCAAGGTCATGTCCTGTCTGGGTCACTTTCTTCCCTTCAGGAACTGAAGCTCTTTGCCACTGAATTCCTTCACCGTTTCCTTGGCTCATGGACTTGGCATTTCGGTGGTCAGTTTACCCAGAGATCTAAGTTTTCACACTGAGCGAGGTCCCACAGTGCCTTCCTCTGTGGGGATGTGTGGGGTGTGGGTGTCTAGCAGAATAGCAGTGAAGGCTGGCCAGGAATATCGAAGGTCACACATCAATTCTGAAAAACTGAAGCAGCCAACATTAAGTCAGGCACCCAACAAAGGCAGTTGAGTCACCCAGGGAGTAGCAACAGTGGGAAGCCATTACTACCACTAGGCTTGAAGGGGTGGAGCCAGAAAATAGTGTTTACTCAGACTCGAGAGGGTTGACAGCATGGAGGCAGGGACTGTCATAGTGGCAGGACGCAACCCCAGACAGGACTGTGGCACCAGAGCCAGTAGGGAGTGGAGAAGATATACCCCATGTTCTCTTTCTCTCCCCGCCCTCTCTCTCCCGTCCATGCCTCCCATTGGCTGAACCAGTGGGAAGCCAGCCAGCGAGGGAGCAGGGAGCACAGGGGTAAGCGTCCCTGGACTCAGAGCAGAGGTGAGATGGGGGATGCAAGGAGGTGAGCAGAGAGGAACCAACCAGGAAGCCTGTCTGTCCTAAAGGCTCAGTCCTGGTGGAAACATTGACTCAGCAGGTGTGACAAGCTGGGGTACGACAGCCATGGCCTTCTAAGGGTCAGACCAGCTGCTGCTTTGGGGGAGGGTCTACCTCCAAAGCAAAATTAGTCACCAGTTTCAAATTTGGTTATCTAGGGCAATTAGGAAAGGTAATGAAGTGAAAGGCAGACGGGTTGCAAAGGAAGAAGTATCTTTACTTGCAGCTGACATGATGTCCCATAGGGAAACCTAAGGAATCCACTAAAAATCTATTAGAACTAATAAGTGAACTCGACCAGCTTGCAGGACACGAGATCAATATACAAAGATCAATTGTATTTCTGTACTGTAGCGGTGAGCAACCTGAAAATGAAGACAGTTACATCTGCAAGAGCATCAAAAAGAATTAAATACTTAGGGATAAATTTAGCAAAGAAAGCGTAAAATGTATGCTCTGAAAACTGTAAAACATCGTTGAAAAACATCAACGAAGACCTGAATAAATGGAATCCCCGTTTGTGAATCAGAGGACTTAATATTGTTAAAATGGCAGTATTCCCCAAATCGATCTACAAATTCAAAGCAATCCCTCACACAATCTCAGCTGCCTTTATTTGCAGAAATTGACAAGATGATTCTAAATTTACATGGAAATGCAAGGATACCAGAATAGCCAAAAGAATCTTGAAAAAGAACGCAGTTGGAGGACTCATACTTCCTGATATCAGAGCTTACTGCAAAGCTCCGGTAATCAGGACAGCATGGTCCTGGCGTAAGGACAGAGAGACCTATCAGCAGACCAGAACTGAGAGTCCAGAAAGAAATCCTCACATTCACAGTCAATTGGTTTTTGACAAGGGTGCCAAGACAGTTTGATGAGGGAAAGAATAGTCTTTTCTTGCTTTTTTTTTTTTTTTTAAATTGGGGAATTGGGGGATGGGAACAGCGCTGGGGAATTGGGGTAAGGGGAACAGACAAGTTGCTGTCCTTTTGTTCTTCAGTCTAGTTGTGGAGGACGTTGCTTCACTGGCCCAAGTTGGCACCATCATTGCGCTCTTCCCGGGCGAGGCAGATCAGTCGCCGGCTTCTGGACGGCCGCTCACGGCGGCTGTTGGCTGCTCATGCTGGCTGCTGGCCTCTCACGCTGGCTGCTGGCTATACATGGTAGCCCATCGCAACGCACTGCAGCAGGGGCTGTAGTCTACACCGTTGCCAGTGACTCATGGCAGCCCAGCTCCAGGTCGAGCTGTTGTTCAGCATCTTAGCTGTAGAGGGCAGCGTCACTGGCTCTCATATGTGGGATCCGAACCGGGGCCCTCTGGGGTCCCAAGCCAGCTCTTAACCACCGTGCCACTCGGTCGGCCCAAGAATAGTCTTTTTAACAAACGGTGCAGGAACAACTCGATATCCACATGCAAAAGAATAAAGTTGGGTACTGAGCAGCTACTGCCAAGTCCTGATCCAACACCCCGTGCCACAGATGCCTGCCCACCTGCCGTGAACTCCCGATTCCTTTTGGTTCTCAGTCCAGTACAGCAACTCTCAGGAGTCAGCTGATTATGAATCTTCTTAAGGAAGAACAGAGCCCCCAGAATAAGATACAGTCATTGGGGTTGGTGCTGTTGGCATGGCCTGTGCCATCAGTGTCTTAATGAAGGACTTGGCAGATGACCTCGCTCTAGTTGATGTCATGGAAGACAAATTGAAGGGAGAGATGATGGCTCTCCAACATGGCAGCCTTTTCCTTAGAACACCAGAGACTGGCTCTGGCAAAGACTAACTAGACTGACTGCAAACTCCAAGCCGGTTATTATCACAGCTGGGGCACATCAACAAGAGGGAGAAAGCCATCTTAATTTGGTCCAGCGTAACATGAACATCCTTAAATTCATCATTCCTAATGTTGTAAAATACAGCCCCAACTGCAAATTGCTTATTGCCTCCACTCCAGTGGATATCTTAACCTATGTGGCTTGGAAGATAAATGACTCTCCTAAAAACCGTGTTATTAGAAGTGGTTGCAATATGGATTCAGCCTGGGTCTGTTACCTAATGGAGGAAAGGCTGGGAGTTCATCCATTAAGCTGTCAGGGGTGGTGGGTCCGTGGGGAGCATGGAGACTCTAGTGTGCCTGAATGGAGTGGCGTGAATGTTGCTGGTATCTCCCTGAAGAGCCTGCACCCTGAATTAGGCACTGGTGGTGCAGACAGGGAACAGTGGAAAGAAGTTCCTAAACAGATAATTGACAGTGCTTATGAGGTAATCAAACTAAAGGCTACACATCGGGGGCCATTGGACTACCTGTGGCAGATGAGGAAGAAAGTGTAACAAAGACTCTCAGGCAGGCACACCTAGTTTCCACCATGATTAAGGACCCCTGGGGACTAAAAGATGACGTCTTCCTTAGTGTTCCTGGCATCTTGGGGCAGAACGGAATCCCAGCTGTTGAGACGGTGACTGACCCCATTTGAAGAAGAGTGCAGATACACTTTGGGGGTCCCAAATTAGCTGCAGTTTTAGTTTCCTGATGTTCCACTTTACTTCTAGGGTCCAACAGAGTTTTAGTGGGAGGTTCTGTATATTGTCCTTTTTTTAAAAAAAGATTTTTATTGGGGAATTGGGGGATGGGAACAGTGCTGGGGAATTGGGGGAAGGGGAACA
>NW_017731443.1:680511-689574 GCF_001890085.2 Hipposideros armiger
GAGGCCTGGGCTTCTCCTCCTGGAGAGCCACCATGCAAGAGCCACTGGTCATTTCAGGCCTCGGCCGAGTGTGTGCTTTGGGTGACGCCTGGGTCCCAACCAGCTACATCCTTATAGCCTGTGGCCAGAGGCTAGCATATTGTACGCTGGGACTGTCCCAGGACATTTAGGCACTTCGGTCTCAGAAGAGGGACACGGTCTCCATCCAGTTCAAGGTCAGTCTTTGACCTGCGCTGTGGGGCCTCCCTTCCCTGGCTTGCTCCGGCTCGTATTCCTGCCCCCACCTTTACTTCTGCAGCCCCTCCTCTCCCAGACCTTTCCCCTTCCTCTTCCTATAACTTGCTAAACATTTTCTCATGCAGGAAGATGTCTGTTACGTGTATAATGGAGAATGGACTCATGTCTAGAATACATAAAGACTTTGTACAACTTGGTAGGAAAAAGACAACCAGCCCAGCAGAAAAGGGGCATGTAATATGAACAGGCAATTCATAAAAGAGAAAACCTAAAATTATTTCCACGATCATGAGAAAATAACCTACTTTACTAATAATCAGGGAAATGAAAATTAAAACAAGATACTATTTTATACCCAGGAGATTGACAAAAATCCAAGTCTGACAATAGAAGCATTGGCAAAGACACAGGGAAGTAGAAATTTGATTGTCATTCCAGTGGCTGCAGAAATTATTAGAACAACACTTGGGAGATATACGGCAGTATTGACATTGATAGAGAACCTACCATCTGATGCAGCAATTCCAACTCTAGGTATAGACCCAGAGAAATTCTTGCATATTTTGTATATGGGATTGAGGTTATTCACTTTTAACATTTTAATTGACTCTTCATCATAATTATTTTTAAACATATATAAAAATGGAATAAATAGTACAATGAAGTCCATGTACCCTTTGCCCAGTTTCAACAGTGATCTTTTTGCCACTGTATACATCATAGTTCTTTTTTATTTTTATTTTTATTTTATTTTATTGGGGAACAGCCATGGTCATTGGTTACACATTGCTTTCATGCTACAATAGCATAGTTGACTCAGGAAAGGCGCAGCTCACAGTGGCCCTTGCGGGGATCGAACCGGCAACCTTGGTGTTATCAGTACCACACACTAACCAACTGAGCTAACAGGTCACCCCATCATAGTTCTTAATAGCTAAAATTCAGAAACAACCTATAGGTCCCTCATTTGGGCATGGTTAAACTGTGTATACATAATATTATGCAGCCACTAAAATTAATGAGCTAGATCTACTTTTATCAGGGATAGATGCCAAATATTAGGTGAAAAAAAGTGTGTTAAAAAATGACAGGATATCATTTATGGAAAAATGAAAACACAAGTCTGTGGTTCTGGGTACCCGTATGTCCAGTCAGTGTGGGGATTAGAAGCCCCTGGGGATTTGGAAGAGCCACAAGAGAAACGGCAACTGTTTGCTGTGTGTGCTTTTCCTCTTGTTCAATTTCACTGTTATTTTATCAAAACAATACTTGTGGACACTTCAGAAAGTCACATTGTGCCACGACACGAGGCTTCTAAAAAACTCCTTGGTCCCCTGTCCAACCTGCCCTCCCTGCCCATCTCCCCAGAGACACCCCCTTTGACTGCTAGCTGCTTCCCCTCCTGTTTCCAGATAGCGCTAGACTCAATTTATTGACCTCATCCCCTGGAAGATTTAGCTGGCTTTTACCATACCCCCACTCCACCAGCCCCTACATGTGTCTCCCCTTTTCCTGGTCCTCTGCATGGTTATGTCACCATTTTTGTGGAAGCACGTTTTCATCTTTTACATGATTAGAATCAAGTGAATACTCACATTTGGGAACACCGAGTGTTTACATGGTAACATTTTCTTACTTTCTCAGTTACCAGGAGTTACTGTTTACCTTATTCCTTCATCCCCAGACACATTGTCAATTGCCATCTCCTCTCCATTCTTGCAGAGACTTAGGCGATCTAGGTTGTTTGTTTAAGCCCCGCCCCATCCCTCCCTTGGGAATACCCCACCCCTGGGAGCTTTCCTGCCTTTGTGTTGTCCCGGCCGCCTCCACCATCACCCTGAGAATCGCCCTTGCGCCTCTGCTGACTGCCAGGTTCCTGGATCCTGAGTCTTCCGCAGTCTTCATTCATTTACTGTCTTGTGTGTGAGCGTCCATCCCCCAGGAGCTTCCCAGGCACATGGGCATGTGGGTGTTAAACTTTCCTTGGCCGGGCATGTCTGAAATACCTTTATTTTGCCCCCACACTCTTGGTAGTCTAACTGGCTAGAAAACTCTAGGTTGGAGAACATTTTCCCTCAGAAGTTGCTTCTGGCTCAGTGTCACTGTTGGAGACTGTTGTGTGACTACCTTCTTCTCNTTGTAGAGGGCAGTGTCACTGGCCCTGATATGTGGGATTCGAACCGGGGCCCTCTGGCGTCCCAAGCCAGTTCTTAACCATCGCGCCACTTGGCAGGTCCTATTGTCCTTTTTATCTGATCTGTGACTAAAGCAGTCATATTAAGACAGCCTAGGAAAAAACACCAGTTTCCTAAAGTTAGAACTCGGAATGATTCATAAAACCCTGCGGCTATATCCTGACGAGGGATGGTCCTTATCTCATCCTAAACTGGTTAGTGTGGAATAGTTCCATCTTCTCAGAGGCACCACCACTGCCGATGTTGCACTCACTACAGTTGCCTTTCAGACTAGGTGTGTGTTTACTGTGCATTATGTAACTCCTGGTTCCTTTACCCTACGTGCCTAGTCTGATTATTTTTTCCTCCAATCTCACATCCTGGGATCCAATGTATAAATCCAAAATTGCATATCTTGTGCATAACTGTGCTAAAGGATCTTATTTATGTACTATATCAGTATATTGGAATATAATGTAAAAAGAAAAGTCTATGTATCAGTAATGCAGCCAACTATCCAAGTGTCATACCAACTAAAACACCAAATAAACCTTGAACAGTGGGGTGGGGGGAAGGAAGTTGGACCCGACCTCTTATCACAGGTAAAAATTAAAATGGATCAAAGACCTAAGAGCTAAAACTAAAACGTTCAGAAGAAAACATAGTCATAAGCAGGTGGTTCCTTAGACACGACAGCAAAAACACAAGCAATAAAATTAAAAAATAGATAAATTGGGGCAGCCAGGTGGCTCAGTTAGTTAGAGTGCAAGCTCTAAGCAGCAGGGTTGCTGGTTCAATTCCCACGTGGGCCAGTGAGCTGAGCCCGAGCAGTGAGCTGAGCTACTGCTGAGCTGCCCATGGACGGCCGGATGGCTCAGTTGGTGAGAGCACATGCTCTGAACAAGGTTGCCGGTTCGACTCCCGCATAGGATGGTGGGCTGTGCCCCCCTGCAATTAGATTGAAAACGGTGACTGGATTTGGAGCTGAGTTGTACCCTCCACAACTAAGATTGAAGGACAACAACTTGACTTGGAGCTGATGGGTACTGGAAAAACACAGTGTTCCCCTTCCCCAATTCCCCAGTAAAACCTTTTAAAAAAAAAAAAGATAAATTGGACTTCATCAACATGAAAAACTTTTGCGCAGCAAAGGAAAGTGAAAAGGCAATCCAAAGAATGGGAGAAAAATTTTGCAGATCATATATTTGATAGGGAACTTGTATCTAGAATATGTAAAGAATACCTACAAGTCAACAATAGAAAGACAATCCAATCTAGGGCCTGAATAGACATTTCTCCAGAGGAGATACAGATGGTCAGTAGGCGCATGAAAATATGCTCATTAGCCATCAGGGAAATGTAATCAAAATTACAGGGAGGTCCCACTTTATACCCACTAGAATGGCTAATCACAGCGTTGGTGGGTGAGATCTAGACTTGAAGACCCAATAAAAATGCTTGACTTAAAGTGTTGTCTAGGATGCGGAGGAATTGGAACCCTCACACACAGCTGGGGGGCATGTAGTGAAGCAGCTGCTTTGGAAAACAGCCTGGCAGTTCCTCAGACAGTTAAACAGTTATCAAATGATCCAGCAATTCCACTGCTAAAAAAATACACAAGAGAAATGAAAACACATGTCCACCCAAAGACGTGTACTCAAATGTTCCTCGCAGCATTGTTCACAAAGAGCCAGAAAGGACTGTCAGTGTAAGAAACGTCCAAGCCTGTAGAGAACTTTTTAATATGAGTTTATTGAGCCAAACTGATGACCTGTGCTGGGGAACAAGATCTCAAATGCTCCTGAGAATAAGATTTGCAGCTTCTTTTGTGCATTTGACATTAAGGAGGAGAGGTAAGGAAGATTGGGGAAAGCAAGGTGGGGATCAGATTACGGGACAGTTAGTAAGATTATGCTCTCTTAAGGGTTAATACCCCCTTCTGAAGGGTATGATTTCAGGGTTTTCAAAGGTGTGTTAGCCTGGATGCACAGAAACAACGGATAGGGCAGTTTAAGGCAGAGATAAACCTTTCACAAGGAAGTTGTATGCCTGGGGCGTGACCTGCCCAGTGACCTGCCCAGGTAGGAATTTATGACCACATCACCCCGTGAGGTTACTTTCCATAGAACCCCCTGCCTAGGGCTGAGGGAGCTGAGGGAATTGGGGTGGGGCGGTGGGGGTGGGAGGGGTGCCGGCTAAGGAATGGACATGCTCTATAATTGTGATGGATGCACAACTCTGTGGGTAAACTAAAAACCATTGAATTGTACTTTAAAGTGTGAACTGTATGGTGAGTGATTATATATCTCAAAGCTATTTAAATATCACAGACACCTGGCCCCCAATGAGCTAAAAGACCTTGACTTCAGGAGGAAACAGCCTTAGTGTTTCGTAACTGGCCCTGACTCCCTGGCTGGGCAGAGGTGCTTGCTCCTTGCCACTGAGCACCCTCAGCCTCCTTTTCTGGGGCTCAGAGCATGGGAAGAGCCCAGCTCAGGTAGAAAAAATTCATTCCAGCCCAGTTGTATTTTGGTTCCATTAAACATTTCTGGGGCCCTCCTGCAAACCAGGCGCCGAGCTAGGTACCCTTGTGAAAACACTGGACCCTGGAGTTGGACATGCTCGGCGATCCTGGAGTCGGGTCCTCCTGAGCCTTATTTTTCTCATCAGTAAAATGAGGGTTGATCCCCACGGGATTGTGCTGAGAAGTAAGCGAACTGGAGGGTGCCTGGCACATAGTAGGCAGTGCTCCTGGACCAAGTTCAAAGGTGAGCTCGACCTGCGCCCGAAGAGCTCCAGGTCCAGCCCTCAAGGAACACTCGCTAACCAGGGCGCCGTGAGAAGCCAGCGGGAAGAGGACCCCGGAGGCCTGGCTGGCTCTGGGGCTGGGCTGGGGAACCAGGGAAGGCTTCCTGACGGAGGGGCCTTGAAGAGTGGAAAGATCCCCTGTTCATATATTGTATGTTATTTGTTTTTTGAATAATCCAGTACATGATGCAAATTCAAAAGGGTAGACATTGAAAGATAAACCTTTTCCACACCTCTCTTCCCCAAGACAGCCACTGTTACCACGTGGAGTTTCATTTTAGAAATATTTTGCGCATCCGAACGTATGTGCGGCTGTACAGGACACCACCCAGTGGGGCAGGCTTGACGTCTTCCACCTGGCGACCCATGGGGATCAGGAGGCTCCTGCTCAGTTGTGGGTTAGAAGGAGGCCGCGGGCCTGTGGTGTCATTCATGCTGCTTTCCTGTCAGGTATCACGTTCAGCCCAAGGTCATTTCCATTGTGGGTCCCCTCAGAGGAGTGCTGGCTCTGCTTTCCTTCAGGTCCCCCGAGGAAAGCGTGGCCATGAAGTGGTTCTTGGGGGTCCCTTGCCTCACCCTGCGCCCCCTCTCCCGGACCCCCCCTGCCTTCCCCGGGTTACACCTCTTGTCCTTCCGGCCTGTTCGCTGCCCTGTTTTGGCGGCGCTCGTCCACAGGGAGGTCGGTTGTTGCAGCCCTGTCCTCCGTCGTTATTTTACCTTCATGCATAATTGATAGTTTGGCTGCATAGACAGTTTCAGGTTGGAAATCAGTTTTCCTTACAATTTTGAACGATTGCTTTGTGCCTGTCTAGCTTCCCAAGCTGCTGTTGAGAAACCTGAAACCCTGACTTCTGAGTCTTTGTGTGCTCCCCCCCGCCACTCCCTTTCTGAAGTTTCAGGACATGCCTGGCATGGGTCTGCCTTCATTGTCTCGTGGGCTCAGCACGTCCTTCCATGTGGAAACACGTCCTCCTGTCCTGGGATGTTCTTGAATGATTTCATTTCTTCCTCTGTTTTTCACGGTTCTGTCTTTGTGAGACTCTTCTTATTTATCTCATTAATCTCTTGGACCCACCCTCTAATTCTCTTCCCTTTTCTTGCCTGTTTTCCTTTTTGTTGCAATTTCTAGGAGATTTCTTTTACTTTATCTTTCAACCTATCGATTTTTTTGTTTGCTTCTCCTATCATATTTTTTATTTCCAAAGGCCTTTTTTACTCTCTGAATGGTTCTTTAAAAATATATGTATAGGGCCGGCCGAGTGGCGCGATGGTTAAGAGCTGGCTTGGGACGCCAGAGGGCCCCGGTTCGGATCCCACATTAGGGCCAGTGACACTGCCCTCTACAGCTAAGATGGTGAACAACAGCTTGACCTGGAGCTGGGCTGCCATGAGTTGCTGGCGACAGCATAGGCTGCAGCCCCTGCTGAAGTGGGCTGCTGTGAGCTACCGTGAGTGGCTGGCAGCCAGCCTGAGCGACTGGCAGCCAGCGTGAGCTGCCAAGAGCCGCCGTGAGTGGCTGTCCAGAGGCCGGTGACCGATCTGCCTCACCCAGGAAGAGTGCAATGATCACAATACCAACATGGGCCAGTGAAGCAATGTCCTCCACAACTAGACTGAAGAACAAAAGGACAGCAACTTGTCTGTTCCCCTTCCCCGATTCCCCAATAAAAAATCTTCAAAAAAACAAACAAAAAACAACAAAAACAATAGAGTAATTTTCATGTTATGTGAGATTAGCAAAATAATTTTTTTATTTTTATTTTTTTTAAAGATTTTACTGGGGAATTGGGGAAGGGGAACAGCCAAGTTGTTGTTCTTCAATCTTAGTTGTGGAGGGCGCAGCTAGCTCAGCTCCAAGTCCAGTCGCCTTCTGGCTGCCCATGGGCAGCTCACAGCCGCTCAGCTCAAGGTGCCATGTTCAACCTTAGTTACTGGGGTGTAGCCACCATCCCATGCGGGAGTTGAACTGGAAACCTTGTTGTTAGGAGCATGTACTCTCACCAGCTGAGCCATCCTGTCACCTGTTGGCAGCTCAGCTCAGGCGCAGCTCACTGGCCCATGTGGGAATCAAACTGGTGACCCTGTTGCTCAGAGCTTGCGCTCTTAACCAACTGAGCCACTTGGCTGGCCCTAGGAAAAGAATTTTTGTTTTGATATTCTCACAGGTTAGTTAGTGTTGCAGGATGGCTTCTGAACTACCTTAAGACGTGGAGAGAGTGCCACATTCATTTTTTCCTGCGCTCATCCTCATGTTTTGACCAAATTAAGCACTCTGTGCTCTAGGCCCTTACAAAAGAAACAGAGGCCTCTTTATTTGGGTTCTGTAGCCAAAGGGGAAAATGGAGAAGGGACGCCACTGATCCAGACTTCCCTTACCGCCTGTCTCTGGATCAAGGTGGGATGGATACTCGGCCATCTGGGTGATTTTTCAGTGGTGGTTCCCAGGGAGGTGGGGAAAGGACCCTGATTTCAGTGTTGGCCCGTTTCTGTGGTACACATGCACCCACGGTGGCCAGTTTCAGGCTACCACAGCGATGTCACCAGGCAGGGAGTTGGAAAGAGGCAGAGTCAAGTGAGCCAGTTGAGCAAGCTGTACTCCCTGGGTGGGCGCGGGGGTCCTTGCTGACACGTCCCAGCTGGGCTGGGGAGCCCTGTTTCTTAGGTTGGTTGGCAGTTCTGACAAAGGAGGCTATCCCATCCCGGCTTATGTTGTGCTTCAAAATGGGGCCCTGCCTGGGCCACGCCTGTCCCATGGTTCTCTTCTCACGGCCCCAGACCCTGTCCGTCAGAAGCAGGTCCAGCCCCCACCACTGTTCAGCCTCCCCGCTGCTAATGCTGACAGCTAACATTTGTAACAAAGGCTGAGTATGTGCCAGGCACTGTTCTCAGCACTTTGGTGCCTTAACTCATTTGATCTTTTTTTTAAAGATTTTATTGGGGAATTGGGGGGAGGGGAACAGACAGGTAGACAAATTGCTGTTTTTGTTCTTCAGTCTAGTTGTGGAGGACATTACTTCACTGGCCCATGTTGGTTGGTATTATGATCATTGTGCTCTTCTTGGATGAGGCAGATTGGTCACCGGTCATTGGTCGGCCGCTCACGCGGGCTGCCGGCCACTCACATAGCTCATGGCAGCTCACTGCAGCCCCGCTGCAGCCTATGCCGTCACCGGTGACTCACGGCAGCCCAGCTCCAGGTTGCTCTGTTGTTCATCATCTTAGCTGTAGAGGGCAAGCATCACTGGCCCTCATGTGGGATCTGAACCGCAGCCCTGCTGCTCAGAGCTGGCACTCCCAAGCGAGCTCTTAACCAGCTGAGCCACTCGGCCAGCCCTCATTTGATCTTTGTAACAGCTCTATCCACAGTTACTGTTACTGTCCCGGATTTTATAGATTTCATCCCAGAGGAGAAGCAACTTGCCCAGAGGTAGCAGGCTTGGTGGAGCCCAAGCAGCTGGACCCCTAGTGTGTTACCACCGTGTTACCCGGGCCCTGCTACGGTAACGTCTGGGAATCCTCTTCACATGGCTGTTTTCTAAGACACAGTCGGGGCCTCAACACTGCTGGCTTGTGGCGGTTGCCAGATAAAATACGGGCTTCCTAGTTACATTTCAATTTCAGATAAACCACAACTAATTTTATAGTATGAATATGCCCCAAATATTGCATGGGGTATACTTACACATTTACAAAAATGCTGTTGATCTGAAATTCAGTTTTAAACCGAATGGCTTGCTTTTTTCTTTTTTTTTTTTTAGCTGAGCCATCCTGCCCGAATGGCTTGCATTTTAATTGGCTAAACCTGGCAGCCCTGGCTTGTTAGCTTTATCTTGGCTGAGAAGAG
>NW_017731443.1:693095-694067 GCF_001890085.2 Hipposideros armiger
GGGAGATGACCCTGGGTTATCTGGGGGGCCCTAAATGCCATCCCTCGTGTCCTCAGCATACAGAGGCAGGAGATCAGACATACACTGCAGAGAAAGCCATGTGACAACAGAGAAACTAGAGTGACACAGCTACAAACAGGCAGCCCGGTGGCCACCAGAAGCTGGAGGAGGCGAGGAAGTATGCTCCCTAGCGCCTCTGGAGGGAGTGCAGCCCTGCCAGCTCCTTGATTTCAGCCCAGTGAAACAGGACTCCAAAACTAAAAGAGAATATATTTCTGTTGTTTTAAGCCACCAAGTCTGGTAATTTGTTACGGTAGCCGAAGGAAAGTGATACAGGAAGCGAGTGGGATCCCGCTTGTTCCCAGTTCCAGGTGGGACTTCGGGCATCATGCTGGAATCTCAGGGAGCCCGCCCAGCCTGAAGTGCTTGTCCCTCAGCTCCGGGAAGCGTTCTGGAGAATTCTCCTCTGCTGGGCCCCGGGCTCCCTGGACTCCGTCTCTTATTTCCTTACCTTTTCTCCTGTTTGCCATACGTCAGTCTTTTTGTTATGCTTTCTGGGTGATGTCCTCAACTTTCTTCTAATTTTGTTTATTATGTTTAAAAATGTCTGCCGCTCTATTTTTAATTTCCTAGAGCTCTTTCTCCTTGCCTTTTTAAAATAGCTGCAGCCTCCCAATGCAATAGCTTCTCTTCTCTGGGGAGATTAATTATAGCTTTTTCTAAATATCTGCTCTCAGTATTACTTTTCTCCTCAGAGTTCCCTTGTTTTAATTCCTAATTTGTTTTGGTGACATTTTTGGTGATTTCCTCAAAAAGCTGGTGATTTGGGACTGTCTACTCGTACTGATGACTGTGACACCAAAGCCAGTTGGAAAGCATGGGCAGGGTGTCCTCACCGCTGGGAGAGGAGACTGCAGGCGCCCCCGAAATGTCAGTAGCCCCGGGACTTCAGTCTTGGCTGGTGCTTCCTTA
>NW_017731443.1:697347-759162 GCF_001890085.2 Hipposideros armiger
AGTGGTGTGGCCAACAGCAGAGATTTATTGTCTCACAGTCTGGAGGCCCGAAGTCCAAAGTCAAGGTGCCGCAGGGCCACGCTCCCTCTGACAGCTCTAGGTGAGAGTCCTTCCTTATCTCTTGTAGCTTCTGGTGTTTTCCAATGATCCATGACGTTCCTTGACTTGTAGATTCATCTCTCAGGCACATGGCTGCCGGCTCCCTGTGTGTCTTCACATCATCTTCTCTCTGTACATCTGTCTCTGTTTATTATTCCCTTTTTATAAGGACACCAAGCTTTTTGGATTAGGGCCCGTCCTACTGACCTCATTTTCGCTGATTACCTCTGTAAAGAGCCTATTTCCAACTAAGGTCCCATTCTGAGGTCGTGGGGGGTGGGGCTTCCACGTGTGTTTGGGGAAACACAATTCAGTTGTACACTGGCATCCACTTTCCTGCCTCCTTGGAACTGGGGTGCACTGATGATTGATTGGGGCGGAGGTCCTACGCGGCCCTCCAGCTGGGCGGTGGGCCGTGAAGACCCCAGGGAGCTCCCTGGGCCACCCTGTGGGGCTGCTGTGTTCTGGTGTCCGTCTCCCTGCAAAGCATTGTCCAGCCATGTTTAGAATTGAGTCTTTAGTGCCTGTCCCCTCACTCAGCCCCGAAATGCTTTCCTGAGTCCCTGGCTTAGTCTGGGAGGTACTTTTGCTGGTCTTGCCCTTTGAACTTCCTTGTTAACAGGCGGGGCTCTCATGTATGTGTAAGTGACGATGCATGTTCCACTAGCCTGCGTGTGCTGCTTCGAGGCGGGGCCATTCCTTGTTAGCCTTTGTCTAAGTGTCCCATAATACCTCTGGACTCACACAACTCTGCATAATCATTATGTGACCTGGAGTGTTCGTTTGTTCTTTCGTTCGTTCGTTCCCCAGACATTGAGTTCAGTGTCAGGCACTGCAGAGTGCTAGGGAGATATCGGGGACAAAATAGAGGGTCCTGTTCTCAAGGTCCTCACAGTGTCCCGCTGAAACGGGTTATAACATTAAGTGCCTTCCCGAGCACACAGACATGATCTCCAGGAGATCCCTCAAGCAGGACAGTGGGCCGTGACAAGGACAGTGACAGCACTGTGCTAAAAGGCACGTGGCTACGCCAGGGAGGGTACCTGAGCCACCCGGGGAGGTGGGGCGTCCAGGAAGGCCTTCCTGAGTGAGTCTGAAAGGAGGTGGAGAAAGTAGGTAAGTGGCCTAATGAACACTGAGCCTGGCCCCCACGCTCCAGTGCCCGGGCAGGCCTGTGCAGGTTGGCAGTAGCGCTCTTTTTGCACCAGGGGGCAGTGTTCTCCCTGAAAGTCTTTCTGCCCTAGAATGAGGCTGGGACCCGGCAGCCACTGCCACGCCCGCTGGCGGCCCTGTGCTTGTCCCTGTGCTTCCCTGCCACCCCCTGCAGGCCCTCATCACCCCTCACTGGCCTCCTTTCTCCGAGCCTCCTCCAACCCCCAGTCCACAACCCCCCATGGCCCACGCAGTGCCAATTGTCCCAGGTGTCGCTGTTCCACCCCCTCCCCTCTGCCTGCTGCCTTAAAACCGGGGTTGCTGGGGTGATGTGGAATCACATTGGTGTGGCTCTGAACCACACAGTCAGCTCAGGGTGGGAGCCACTGTGCTGTGCTGCCTGGGCCCGTGTGCTGTTTCCACTCGCGTCTCTTCCTGCCTCTTCTTCCTTTTCTGTCTGTCACCTTCATTGTTTCTTGTGCCCTCCCTTCAGTGTGTCCCCCCCTCTCCCCCTATCTCAGCCTCAGTCTGTCCTCTCTGGCCACTCTGACGCCCACTGTTGCCCACTGAAAGTCAGGCGGTCTTTTCCTCTTATCTGTCCCCACTGACATGTTTAAGACAGCGAGGAGCTGCCTGGAGGGCAAGACAGAGCGCCCCGGGCCCAGAGGCTCACTTCCGCCACAGCGTGAAGCCTCTGCCGAGAGCGCTTTCTTTCTGGTTCTCACCTGCTTTTGCTGGCAGCTGCTGAGGTTGGCTGGGGGCGGGGGACACAGGCTGGCGGGGTGCTGGTGCTGGTGGGGTGGCAGGAAGTAGATGTATAGGAGCCTCGTTAGATAATCTGGGAATTCCTGGGCCTGTTTCCGACTCACTCTCCCTTCTCACCCCCTCGGGCTGCTCTCCAGCACACCTCTGAGGTGGCTGTGCCGAGGGGCTTGGGCCAGGCTGTGGGCCTCCAAAATTGACATCCTGGCCAGCGTCCCCGGAGGCGAGCCCTGGCTTTCTCTGCCCCTGTGCCTCCTGCCCACAGCTGCCCTCCGGGGCTGCAGGAGATGCTGTGTGAGTACAGGGACATTTAGGGTGGCAGCAATACAGATCCTCCAAGGGACATTCCAGGGCCTGCTGCTTGGCTGCAGCAGCCATTCACGTGGCTGCCCCACTCTCATCCCAGCAAGGCTGCTCTGGCCAAGAGCATGTCCGCCCAGAACACAGTGGCCATGTTGTCTGGACCAAAACTTGGATGATGTTCTGACAGCATAATTTTGTGTTGTTCCTGGTTACAAGAGGCAACCTGGAGATGTAGCTTAGACTGGAAGTAGTGGGATTTCTAGTGCCATTGTGATGACTTATTGGACAAATTGAAAGTGCCCCAGCTTATCAGGGCCGCACGATTGCCGGCACTGTCACCCTGCTCTCTGGCGGATGTGCAGAATGCCGCGGGGGGCCCTGCTGGGCTTCAGGCCAGTGACATAGTTTTTATCAGGAGTGGGGCTTTTGTTTTTTGATTCCCAGGTGCCTGTCACACTGCTTCTGATGAAAGCCTCAGCTTCTTTCTTTAGTTGCCTCAACTTATTCCTCCATATGCCCTAGTGCAGCGGCTCTCAATCTGTGGGTCACGACCCATTTGGGGGTCGAACGACCCTTTCACAGGGGTCGCCTAAGACCATCGGAAAACAAAAAGATACTTACATTACGATTCATAACAGTAGCAAAATTACAGTTATAGAGTAGCAACGAAAATAATTTTATTGTTGGGGTTCAGTCACCACAACATGAGGAACTGTATTAAAGGGTCGCGGCATTAGGAAGGTTGAGAACCGCTGCCCTAGTGGGTCAGAGCTCCTGCTGCAGAGGGAGGCACACAAATTGGCTCAAGCCTGGCCCTGCTGGGTGACCTTGGGTGTCAACCCCACCTCACCTGGTTCCTTATCTGGAAAGGGAGTGATAAGGAGGTGTGCGCTTACCCGAGTTGGTACTTACAGAACCTCTACACGTAGCTCAGCGCCTGGTAGAGAGTGGGGGCTCTGCCTGCCAGGTGTGCCGGTCACCGCTGTGTCCCCCCTGCCAGCACCAGCCTGGCACGTAGGTGGAGCTTGGTGAGTGTTGGATGTTGCAGGAGCAACGCAGGCAGATCACCTGCCCCGGGGACAACGATGCCCAGCTCCTTCCCCTGCCTCGCTCCACAGGCTGCCGTGGGCACCTCCCTGAGTCCACTGCCATCACCCGCTCTGGAAGGAGAACGCTGAGCTTATTGATCTGGGGTTGGAGGAGCAAGCTGACACTTGCTCGGAGACAAGTAGACACTGTGGAGTCGTGCTGAGAGGCGGGGGACAGGTGTTCCAGACAGCCCCTGCCTCCCTGTGCCGCATTCTGCCGGCGAGATGGCGTTTACACGTCCCGAGTGAGAGGCGAAGCCGTCTCACTTCCTATCTCTGGTGTACAGTCCGAGGCCACGGAAAGGGATCTGTCAGCTGGCATCTGTAAGAACTAGCAAGCAGGCCTCTGTGGGACTGGCAGCTCCGTCAGAGAGGAAACCGGGGCAGGAATCCCAGGGTGGCGGTGGTTGCTTTCCTCTTACTCGTCATTTCCCCCATCTCTGAGGTCAGAAAAGGACGTTTTTCCTCATGTGCATCACCAGCACCGAGCAAGGCACTATGGGGTCCCTGAGTCGCATAACAGAGGCTTGCTGCATCTGGTAGCATCTGACAGGCCTTTCCAACCGGGGGGATGCAGCCACGGTGAGGGCGTCCTTGCACAAGGCTCCTCAGGCAGGGTCAGCTGACGCGACAGACACCAGGGTTTTCCTAGATGACTTGGTTGGGTTACCGCAGCCGTCAGTGTTTAAGGAAGATTCACAGCCAAACTGTCAGTGACCTTGAGGACTTCTTGGTTACCACCCACCAACTAAAACCCACCAAAGCAGGGCACACTGTGGGCCCATGCTGGGGTCCTGGCCCCTCCCCACCCTCTCTCCTGTGACTGCACCATCACCTGTTCTCAACCCTGGTGTGAGGGTGACAAGGATGCCCCTTGGAACAGTGTTCGAAGGAAGGCCAGCACTCTGGGGGCTCCTTTCGGGAAAGGACCACTGAGGAGAGGCTGTCACTCAGGTCACTTCAGGACGCCAGAGCTTGATTTGGGGCAAGGGGTCCTATTTAATGCCAGAGGGAGCCCCTCTAGCAGGATTTCGGGACGGGGGTTTGGCGCCCTCTGTTCCCACCTCACGTGCTCCACTTCTGGTGGGTCTTGCCAGGTACCTCCAACCACATGACTTCCTGCCTCTGCCACCCGAGTGCTGCGCGGGGGCCTGTCCTCCCTCCAGCTTGGAAGGACAGGGCAGGATTCAGGGAGCAGTGGGAATCTCCTCCCTTTGGCCCATCCCGAACCTCTTAAACTCAACACACACACACACACACACACACACACACGCATGCACACACACACACACACACACACACACACCACGAAGGTCCTGCTTCCGGGAAGAGAGGGCGCTGCGAGGCGGCCCACATCTGTCCTGAAGGCTTTCTCCCGCTGAAGTTGATTCTGGAAAGGTCTAAGGAAGCAGCGGGCCGCCGAGCCTTCTGGTTTCAGGTCTGGGAGGGGAGTGGGACTTGACAAGCACACAGCTGGTTAACCAGGTTCGGAGAAGGGTGGAGATGTCCTGGGAGTGAGGCAGTACTTTTATTCATCTTTGTGTCCTCGGGTCCCAAGCCTGGCCCGGGTGTGTGCTTTGGGGGGGCTGTGTGTGACTGTACCGTGAACTGAGCTGCAGGGCTGTGTCTCGGCTCTGAGGGGCAGTGTGACCTGTGCCCTCTGTCGTCCCCAAGAGCCCCTCCCAACCAGCCTCCAACCTCCACTCTGTGGTTGATGCTTCTGTGCCTTTATCCTCAGTGCAGCAGGAAGTCCACTGTCCCTGTCCTCCCTCTGGTGTCCAGCCTCAGACCACCCCCCTCAGTCTGGGGCGGTGAATCACCTGCTGCCTGCATGACCCGCCCCTGCCTGTCCTGTGGGCCCCAGAGCCGGAGGAGGTGGGAAGTCACTCAGCTGAAGCCACCCCTTCCCCTGATTTCAACCTTGGCCGCCACCCAGGCCGGAGCAGTCTGGTGCCTGAGAACTTTGTATTCTGGGGCCAGTGGCTTCAGGCGGAGCTGCTGGCTGCTTGCGGGCTCCCTTGGCGGAAGCAGCGCTGGGCGCTTGGCTGGTGCGGGGTGAGTCTCCAGGGAGGGCACAGCCCCCGTCTCCTGTGTGTTCCTCTAGTGTGGGACCCGTGGGTGTGGCCTGCTCTGTGTGCTGGCCCCTGGTCCCACGAGGCCCACCGAGTCCCTGGCTCTGGCTGGTGCTGCAGCGCGTGGGCATGGGCCCGAGTGTGGAGGGGCGTGGCTGCGCCAGAGCAGGGGTTCCCTCTTGCTCCCTGCATTCACCTGGGAGGAAAGGCCCATGGGAGCATAGAGCAGATGAAGGCACACGCCTCTGTGATCCGCAAGACGACCCGCCGAGGTTGGGGGTGGTGGTACCCGATTTTACAGATGAGATGAGGCCTTGGGTGCCCAGATCTCACAACCAGGAAAGTAGAGCTTGGGGCAGACCCAGGCCTGCCAACTCCAGCCTCAGGCTGCGCTGCCCTCTGCCCCACTTTCGCCACCTCTCTCGCTTCAGCCCCAGGGCCCTGACCTTCCCTCCCCTCCTCCAACCCTCTGCCTCGCCGCTCCTGCAGCCTAGGGCCTGGCTGCGCAGGTCACAAGTCCAGACCTGCGTTCTTCCCTCTGCTCAGGATGCGGGGTCCCACTTTAGGATACGTCCTTGGGTTGGATTCCTAGAATAGTAATGACCGGGCCAGGGGGTATAAATATTTTAAAAGCTCTTCATAGGTTTCGCAAAGGCTCTCCAGAGAGCTGCCCTGATACCAGACAGCGCCTTCTGGGTCTGGGCTGGGCCTGGTAGGGCTTTCAGCACTTACTGTGCTGGTTTACAGCTCTGTAACCGCTGATTTCATAGGCAAAGGTGGCACTTCACTCTTCTCTGTTGACTGTGATGACTTCCGGCAAGGTAAACCTGTTAACGGTTTCTTAGCCACTTGTGTTTGTTGCTCTGTTGCTGTGTTGCCTTGAAGGAGCCCTGGGCCCCTTCTTACCTTTACCTTGAGTGGTGGTTTGGGCTCTTGGCCCTGCCGACCCCACCTGTGGCGCTGAGCAGAGGAGGCATTTGGTGCCCAGGACGGGGGCGAGATTTGTCCCCCACACCTGCTCTCTGGGGTGTGTGCCATTGGCTGCCAGGGCCTGCCTGCGCCCAGCTGCTCTGCCAGGAAAGAATTTCCCTCCCAGTGGGCAGATTAGCCAGAGTAGAGTTCTGAGGATTAGGCCGGCTGCTGGTCAATTGGATCGATCGATGGGTGAGGGGGAGATAGCCAGGTAACTAACGGCTGCAGCTCACTGGACTCTTAAGTGGGGGTGAAGGTCAAATGTTGCCAGCCCCGAGCGCCTAGCAGGCACCTTGGCACCTATTGTGAGCAGGTACTGCTCCCCACTGTTCTCTCTTCCGTCAGTGTCAACGAGAGGTATGACTTTTTCACTTTTTTTATTTTGAAGTCATTTCAGACTTAACTTAGAAAAGCTGCAAAAGCAGTACAAAGAATTCTCTTACCCTCATCCCCCAGAGCTGATATTTACCACGTTTATTTCATTATCCCTTTTTTCTCTGAGCCATGCAAGTGTAAATTGCTGGCCTAAACCCCTAAGCCCTCAAACACCTAAGTATTTTTTTCTAGGAACGAGGATATTCTCTGACATAACCACACAGTTATGTCGTTATGTCAGAGATCGCGGGAAGTAACACCGACACAGACCTTATTTACAGTTTGTCACTTGCCCCCCTAATGTCCCTTTATCGCAACAGAAATCTAAGGTCCAGCTCAGGACCACACGTGCATCTTGTCGTTGCCCCTTCAGTCTCCTTTAATCTGGAACTTCTTTGGTCTTTGTCTGTCGTGACCTTTGACATGTCTGAAGAGCACAGGCCAGTTATTTTGTGGAATGTCCCTTAGTGTAGGCTCGCCTTGTGCAGCCCCTGATTAGATGCAGGCTGTGGTCTGTGGCAGAAACACCCCACACGTCCTGCTTGGCCCCCTGTCAGGAGGCACATGATGTCCATTCCACGCTCTAGCAATGTTAACCTGGGTCACTTGGTTACCATGGTGTCTGACGGCTCTGCCTCCCAGGTCAGGACTCATCTTGTTTCGAGCAGTGGCCCTGCTCAGTCCTGGGCTCGCTGCCTCTCGGGGCTCACAGCTCCCCAGAGCGCCCTGATGGACGCGGTGCTTCCTGGCTCTCCCGCTTCCTCTGAGGTGACCCCTCAGGCTGGTCCTCATGGTCCAGACCCAGCGTTGGGGGCCTGAAGGTGCCCGCCCACCTCTCCAGTCTGCCCTCTCCTGGCCTATCTACTCCAGGCCAATGGCCTCTAACACATTCATTTGCCAGCCACACCCAGGTTTTCTGCCTGCTGTGAGCTCTTCTGGGGCCTCCGTCCCACTCCCGGGTGGGGGGTGCTGGTTCTCGCTAGTCTTTGTCACAGGGAAGCTCACTCCCACCCTTACACCCTGGGTTTCTTCCTTTCCCTCCACCACGGCCTCTCAGCGAGTCTTGCCTCTCGTGCCCTTAATATCTCCCCGATTCTGCCCACCACCCCCGCATTGCTCCCACCCAGCTCAGAGGTACGGTGTGTTGCCTCAGCTCTCGCTGCTGTCCAGTCCAGAGACCTTTCTGAATGTGCAGAGAGGCCCAGAGCCGGAAGCCCTGTTGGCACCCGCAGCCTCACCTCCGCCCCGGTGCCCTCCAGCTCTCAACCCTGGGTCCCGAACACATTCCGTTCCTTCTTCCTGGGCGGCCTCGGTGACAGCTGTTCCCTCTGCCTGGGTGCTTCCGCTCAGACTGTGTGGCCTCCTGCCTCTGCTTCTCGTGCCCAGATGCCCACTCGGCCCCCCACCAGAGAGGCCTGCTTTCATACCCAGCCCCAGAGGGCTCCCCCTCCCAACCCCCCAGGTAATTCACAAAACGCTACCTGTTTTCTTACCTTTGAGGCACTACTCATGGTCTGAAAGTTCCTTATTTGTCTTGTTTTTCCCTTTCTCCTTTCCTTTTTCTGATATACCTGCTGGGAGAGTGGAGGCCTTACTGTTTTGTCCCACCTTTCTGGGTCTGGGGCTGTGCCTGGCAAGGCGCTGACCCTCAGCAGGCTGTCCTATCTCCTCTGGTCTGAGCGCTTCCCTCTTTTATGCCACTTATTTTCGTAGTTCTTCTCTTTTCTTTCTATTTGGTCTCATTTCCTTCTCCATCTTGTTGGCCATAATATGACACAGGTTTTTATAGTATCTTTTATTTACTGAAGATACTTTTATGTCCCTTACTTAAAATAAATGGTTGAGTCAAGCGTTTTAAACTTTACTAAGAAATAAATCAGGGCCGGCCGAGTGGCTCAGTTGGTTAAGAGTTGGCTTAAGAACACGAGCTCTGAGCAACAAGGCCACCGGTTTGATTCCCACATGGGCCAGTGATGCTGTGCCCGAGTTGAGCTGCTGCCGAGCTGCCAACAGGTGGCAGGATGGCTCCGCTGGTGTAACAACAAAATTGCCTGTTCAATGGTGGGCTACGCCCGCCTGCAACTAAGACTGAACTGGACACCTTGAGCTGAGCTGCTGCCCGGATGGCTCAGTGGATAGAGCGTGCGCTCTTAACAAGGCTGCTGGTTCGACTCCCACATGGGATGGTGGCTACGCCCACCCGCAACTAAGACTGAACACAGCACCTTGAGCTTAGAGGCCACGAGCTACCGACAGGCAGCCAGATGGCGACTGGCGCCCTCTACAATGACGATTGAAGAACAACAATTTGGCTGGTCCCCTTCCCCAATTCCCCAACACTGTTCTCCTCCCCCAATTCCCCAATAAAATCTTTAAAAAAGAAAAAAAATCAGATGGTTAGCTAGATAATGGCATGGGGAGCAGGGTCTGAGTGCCCGTGGGGCTCTGTTGTGCACATCTGTGTGACTTTGAACCCATCTTTCTAAACTCCGTGGGGCTTGGATTTCTTCATCTGTGAAACGATGGGGTGATCAGCCTCCAGAGATGTTCTGCCTTCTGGGATGTAAGTTGCCCTGTTAGTTTTTTTTATTTAAAAAAAATTTTTTTTTAATTGGGGAATTGGGGGATGGGACAGTTAGTTGTTGTTTTTTTAAATCCTTTTTACTGTGGTAAAATATATGTAACAGAATTTGCCATCGTGACCATTTTTAAGTATATGTTTCTCTGGCATAAAGTACATCCACACTGTTGTGCAGCCGCCACCACCATCACCTCCATTATTTCTTCATCTTCCCAAACTGAAACTGTCCCCGTGCAACACTCACGCCCACCCCCTCCCCCAGCCCTGGCACCACCATCCTACTGTCTGTCTCTACGAATTTGACGACTCTAGGGATCTTAGAGTGGAATCACACAGTATTTGTCCTTCTGTGACTGGGTGTTCCACTGGCCCTCAGTCTATTTTCATTACTAATTTACTTGTACTCAGTAGGAAGGAAAGTTTCCACCACTGTTTTGTTTTTGTTTTTTAACTTTATTTGGGAACTGTGTTTTTTCCAGGACCCATCAGCTCCAAGTCAAGTTGTTGTCCTTCAGCCTTAGTTGTGGAGGGTGCAGCTCAGCTCCAAGTCCAGTCGCTGTGTTCAATCTAGTTGTGTGTGTGTGTGTGTGTGTGGGGCGCAGTTCACTGGCCCACGTGGGAATCAAACCGGCAACCTTGTTGCTCAGAGCACACGCTCTAACCAACTGAGCCACCGGCTGCCCCTCTGCCACTGTTTGAAGAAATCTGTTTTAACTGAGGGAAAGCTTTCTTCCTAAGAAAGCACGCTGATGTGGGTTCGCTGGTCCGTTACCCACACTGTCCAGCCAGACGAACCTTGAGGAAGGGACACACGAGTTGGGGGTGGGGGCAAGGGAAGAGGTTCTCAAATGTGGGCCGCTGTGGCCGGCAGAGGGCATCGAAGGGGACACTGACGGTGTGCACACCTTGGTCACGCGGGGCCTCTGGCTGGCCCTCTGAAGTGGCTCTCAGAGCCTGGAGTGCGGTCAACATTGCAGTGAGTGTTAGAGTGCTGGGGTGAGCTTGGTTCTGCTGGGCTTGAATTTGCTCCCTTCCCTATGGCCCGTCAGCCCCCAGGGAAGGAGGAGCGCAACGGCGCCGGCTTCCACGTGGGGCCGCTAGGGGCTGGGGCGGGGCCCTCACTCTTCCTGGGGACCCTCTGTGCTCAGTCTGCTCTAGCCGGGCTCTGACTTCCCTCCCCAGATGCTGAAGTTCCGAGCCATCTGGGGGAGCCTGAAGCTCCTGGGCACCTGCCGAACCTCCACTGCCCCCGCCGCCTCCCCAAATGTCCGGCGCCTGGAGTACAAGCCCATCAAGAAAGTCATGGTGGCCAACAGAGGTGAGCGCCCCGGAGCCAGCGAGAAGAGCCCCGTCCAGCCCAGCCTAGCTCCCTCCTCCGCCTGGCTCCCTGCCCTGGCCGTGCTGTCCGCTTCTCTTAGGACCCAGGAATCTCGCTTCTCATCCCATTGACCCCGCCCCCCAGGTGAGATCGCTATTCGTGTGTTCCGTGCCTGCACGGAGCTGGGCATCCGCACCGTGGCTGTGTACTCGGAGCAGGACACAGGCCAGATGCACCGGCAGAAAGCGGACGAAGCCTACCTAATCGGCCGCGGCCTCGCCCCGGTGCAGGCCTACCTGCACATCCCAGACATCATCAAGGTGGCCAAGGTGAGCCAGGCAGCGGGGGCCTCCGGAGGGCTGCGGCTGGGTCCTGTGCCTTCCCCGGCTGTGCCGGCCCACAGTGTCTGTGGGTGGGTGAGTGGATGAATGAACGAGTGAAGCAAGTGAGGTGGGGAAGGCATGAGAGTCACAGGGTTTGGTCAGGGACTGTAGGGGGGAATTTGAAGAGCACGCCACTCTCCTGCCCCTGCCCCAGGAAAACAATGTGGACGCAGTGCACCCCGGCTATGGGTTTCTGTCGGAGCGTGCAGACTTCGCCCAGGCCTGCCAGGATGCGGGGGTGCGCTTCATCGGGCCCAGCCCAGAGGTGGTCCGCAAGATGGGGGACAAGGTGGAGGCCCGGGCCATTGCCATCGCCGCAGGTGACTATGGCAGGCGTCTGGGGAGGGGGCTGGTGGGTGTGGGCAGGCATTCCAGCCTGTGACAAAGGCCCCACATGCCTGTCTCCCTACAGGTGTCCCCGTGGTCCCGGGCACAGACGCCCCCATCACTTCCCTGCACGAAGCCCATGAGTTCTCCAACCTCTACGGCTTCCCCATCATCTTCAAGGCCGCCTATGGGGGTGGGGGGCGGGGCATGCGGGTCGTGCACAGCTACGAGGTGAGCAGTAGTGGTCCTCCCCACCCCCCTCAGAGCAGCCCTGGGGCTGGGGGTGGGCAGGGTGGTGCCCAGAGCCTAATGTCTGCTGGGCCTTCATCCACACAGGAGCTGGAGGAGAACTACACCCGGGCCTACTCGGAGGCTCTGGCCGCCTTTGGGAACGGGGCGCTGTTCGTGGAGAAGTTCATTGAGAAGCCGCGTCACATTGAGGTGCAGATCCTGGGTGAGTGGTGTGCTCCTGACTGCAGCCCAAGGCAGGAGCCAGCGGGCCCCGAGCTTGCGGAGGCTGGCCTTTGGGAGGCTGGCCTTTGGGATGGGAGGGTCAAGAAGACCCTCCCCATGAAGGCGGGCTGTGGGGGCTGGACTGGTCAGGGCCCTGCGGCCACCTGGGCCGCTCAGGGTGGGCCGTTCCTCTCCCGGCTGCCCCCACTGCGGGGAGCAGGCACGCATGGGCCGCAGTGCTGGCGTGGGGCTTGTCAGGCGTTTGGAGGTGCTCAGATCCAGGAGAAGCTGAGGCTAGCTTGCCTCCCACCCCAGGGGACCAGTACGGGAACATTCTGCACCTGTATGAGCGAGACTGCTCCATCCAGCGGCGGCACCAGAAAGTGGTCGAGATCGCCCCTGCCGCCCACCTAGACCCCCAGCTTCGGGCCCGGCTCACCAGCGACTCTGTCAAACTTGCCAAGCAGGTGAAGGGCAGGGGCCCTTGGGGACCGTCTCCACATGGAGACGAGGCGCGTGTTCCTTCAGGCTTGCTCTGAGCTGGCGGCGTAGGCCTCACGGCCGGTGGACATGGGCCCAATGTGGGAGGCCCAGGGTACCTGGCTCTGGGAGGGGAGGACGAGGACTCAGTTGGGAGAACAGAGGGCTGACGAGGGGTCCCCGGGGTCCTCGGGTTCCTTGCGGTCCTTGCCATGAGCAAGCAGAGGCACCAGGCCCAGAGGCCAAGCCTGGAGTCTAGAAAGGCTGAAAGGAGGGAGGGAAAGAGGCCACCAGCCACTCCCTCAGTGCCTTCTGCACGGGTCGAGCTTCTGTGTGGCACCAGTTAACCCCTGGGACAAAGGGAATGAGGGGCAGTGGATTCTGTCAAGGTTAAGCAACATTATGGAGGCATTTCATCCTCACTTGCTCTTAGCTGTCCCCTGCATCATGTTTATCGCAGCCCTTTACTCGTAAGGACCACCTCTGCCCACCTCTGATCTGCTGGGGCGTGGAGGCCAGAGATGGCAGCCGGTGTCCCGGCAGTGGCCTGCTCCCAGACCGGGCTCCGGAGAGCACCTGCTGCGGCCAGGCCTTCCGCAGGGGTCCTGCTCTCCATTCTTCTGGGCCCTCCTGACCCCATCCCCTCACAGAGTCCGGACATCCTGTCCCCACCTCTGCCTCCCCTTCCCAGAGTCCTGAGTGACAGCATCTTTTCAGATTTGTCCCTCCCCCCGCCCCAGCCCCCAGGTACGCCCCTGGTCCTCCCTCCTTCCAGAGCTGTGCTCCCTCAGAGCAGCCCGGCCCAGAAGAGATGACAGCAGGTGTCACCTTCCCCAAACCAAAAGCCAGGGCTGGGGCTCTGCAGTGAGACCTCAGCTACAGTTAATATCTGGCGTTGATTAGGGTCTAATTTAGAGTTGAGATTTTTGGTTATTTCATATAAGAAGTGTTCTTACCTTGAGTTTGGTCTTATTTATTGGCTTACTATTATTTAATATCTCATTCCAGAATGGATTTGAGGGAGCCAACTGAAGTCTAGCTTGTGGTTTGGGTTGGACCAGAGTGAAACTGGAGTTAGGGTTGAATTTTGAGTCAGAATCGTCATCCGTTAGTTGCTCTCCAATGGCATCTGTCCGGGTGGCGGCTGGAGGTGATGACAGGATAGAGGGGAACTTTTTGAAGCCCCTCTAAGGATAAGAAAGGCCCAGGAGAGGCGGGGTATGTGTGTGCGCGTGTGGGGGAGCTGTGCCGTGGAGGCCTGTGGGCCGATGGAAGCGTCAGTCTTGCCCAGACGAGCTGCGCAGCCATCGGAGGCTCCCAGCAGAGTCCTGGGGAGCTGTCCAGGCGGGGAGGCAGGGGCCCTGCCATGGGCTCTGGAGGCTTTCCTCCGCTGCCCTGCGGCAGGGCTGGTGGGCTGCCTGCCGTCTGTGGGGCGGGGCAGGCTGCAGTCCGTTCTCTTATGGAACTGCGCCTGGTGAGACTGTCCCTGTCAGGCGCCCGTCATCACTGCGCCCTGCTCATGCGGCTGTCCCACAGGTGGGCTACGAGAACGCGGGCACCGTGGAGTTCCTGGTGGACAAGCACGGCAAGCACTACTTTATCGAGGTCAACTCCCGCCTGCAGGTGGAGCACACCGTCACCGAGGAGATCACTGAGTGAGCATGGGCTGGGCCGGGCCAGGGGCAGGCGGAACCGGTGTCCTCCTGTTCTGAGTAGAATCCTCTCAGTGGCTTTTGGGGGGCACGCAGCCCTGGGCTCAGCTCACTCTCCATGGAGTAGAGAACAGTTACTTTTTACAAAAATGATTATAAAAGCATGACATGGTTGTTGTTAGTACAAAGGAGCAAATAAAAAACGATTCAGAGCCCCTCCTCAGAACTGGGTGCTGAGGAGGCTCCTGGCTGTGCCGTGTGCACAGCCACACTCGGGGCGGGGGGCGGGACTTTTTAGATGAGGAAACTGAGGCTCAGAGAGGTTAAGAGTTGTCCAAGGCCACACAGCTGGGACTGGAACCCAGGTCTTTCTCCAGCCCTGTGCTGTATTTCCTAAGCCCACGCGAAATCTTGTGGTTTCTTTCCCTTTTGATTTACTTTACTATGTAAATAGTTTGACACAATTGTGATGTTGTGTATAAATTTTTTATTCTGCTTTTTAAATTTAATATTTGTTGAAGGCATTTTCCCCAAGGCCATTGTTCTCTCTAAATACTTGTAGTGGCCTCACAGTATTCCGTCATCTGGATATGTCATAACTTATTTACAGCCCTCTGTTATTAGGCAGTTAGGCTGTTTCCAGTTTCTGTGGTGATTAAGGATGGGACAGCTCCCACCCGCGGGCCCGAATCTTTGCCTCCCTCTCTAAAGAGTTCTGAGGACCAACACTTTTTGTGGGGTTACCTGGGCACAGGTTAAGTGGCATCTTGCCTAATTAGCTTTCTCGATTGCTTGTACCAATTTGTTCTCCCATCGGCATCGAGTATAGACATTTTTAAAAACCTGCCCATTTTATAAACAATTAAAATGGCCTTTCTTTGCTTTAAGATACGTATTTCGAGCCATTTAATTGTTAAGCCCTAGCTTGGGGACAGTCCCTGTCACCGTGGAATTTTCCTGGCCATTCCTTCCCCGACCCTTCACCCCACCTGACAGTGTGGATGCGGTAGGGGGCCCCTGCCTTTGCCCAGGTGCACGGAGGCCCCCAGATTCCTTGCTTTCTCGAGGTAAAGGCTGCATTGAGGCAGATGTGCCAGCTTCATACTCCGGCCCCATGTGACTTTTTCCCCATTGTGCTGCTGTAAAGTTGTTGACCTTAAACCTGCCATGAGCCTGCTCTGCTAAGGACAGAAGTGCTTGCTTGGAAGTGGGGGTTTGTGTCAGACAGACGCAGGCTGCGCTGCGGGTTCTTCCCAGATCACTAGTTGTGTGGAGCTAGGGCGGGCTGCAGCCTCTCTGACCCTCGGGCTCCTTCTCTGGTAAGATGACTGACTCTTAGAGCATTGCTGTGGAGACAGAGCTTGGAAAGAGCACAGCCATAGTCCACGGTGTGTAGAGGTGGCGATACATGTTGACCGTCATCACTGCTATGAGGCAGTTTAGCAGGAAACACAAAACACGAAGGAAAATCGGCCAAGGAAGTTCCCAGGCTGTCCTTGCCACAAGCCTCAGTGACAATAAATTTAAAACACTGAGGGTTTTCTAACAGCTGCTCCTTAGAATGGCAGCCAGTGAGGCTGAGCTTATAAAGCTCACATTTGGAGAGCTCTGTGCTCTCAGATCTTCTCTGGGGGTGGGAGTAGGGGGCTTGGATACAAGCCCAGCTGCAACATGGCCCTGAGAGGATGGCGTCCTGACCGCAGTGCCCACCCATGTGGTCCCTCCCCCAGCATGGTCCCCATTTCAAGGAGCCCGGACTTTATAGCCCTGTTCTCTTGCAGCCTCCCCCCCCACACACACACAGAGTGGCACAAACCCCTCTAAGAATGGGTGTCTGAGGCTTCAAATCCAGGCTTGACCAAGGGAGGGTTTGGGGTGAGGGACAGCAGGACAGAGAGACCCCAGGGGGAAAGAAGGGCAGAGCATGGGGAGGGGTAGTTTGGGGGGTGCAGGAGCAGATTTACACAAATAGTTCAGAGGGTGACCCCAGCCTCCCTCCAGCTGCCATATTCTCCTCATTCAGACCATGCAAGGGCCGGCCGAGTGGCTCAGTTGGTTAAGAGCTCGCTCAAGAGTTTGAGCTCTGAGCAACAGCGATTCGAGTCCAGCCCGAGCTGAGCAGCCGCTGAGCTGCCAACAGGTAGCAGGATGGCTCAGCTTAAACAAACAAACAAACAAACAAACAAACAAACAAACAGACCATGCAGAGTTCCCAGCCCTGGGCAGGGGTGCCGGGTCTGTGTGTGGATCACAGCCGCCTCCATTCCCTGCCTCATGCTTCCCTCCTGGTCCACCTTCTGACCTGCAGTGTGGACCTGGTCCACGCCCAGATCCACGTGGCCGAGGGCCGGAGCTTGCCCGACCTGGGCCTGCGGCAGGAGAATATCCGCATCAACGGCTGTGCCATCCAGTGCCGGGTCACCACCGAGGACCCCGCGCGCAGCTTCCAGCCGGACACGGGCCGCATTGAGGTAGGCCCTCGTTTCCACGTTCGTCCCGATGGGCACACCGCAGGTCTCTGCCTGCGTGGACTCCCTTGGGCTGGACTGCTTCTCCCAGGGGCGTGAAGGCACCCGTGGGCCCGGCAGTGAGGGAGAACCCTTCCTTGGGCTGGGCCGACACTGGCTTAGAGTACGTGGGAGCCAGGCATCGTCCGAGAGTCGGGGGAGCGCGTGCTCCCTGGGGAGAGGCTGCCATGTGCACAGGCCAGCGAGCCAGCGGGCCAATCACCGGGACAGGGAGCAGAGCAGCTGGTGGAGCCAAAGGCATGCGCCCCAGAGACCAGGCCCAGGCCCGTGACTCTATTGTCACAAGAGCCCAGAGACGGAGCAGTGCTGCTGGCTTCTGTCCAGCCTTCAGTCTGAAGGAGGGTGTTGGTAAGGCAACATAGGGGGTGCAGCATAGAATTGGGGCCCGGATGTCCCAGCAGAGGGGCCAAACTGAGCAAGGGGACCCCTAAGGGTGAATGAGGGAGTTAGGAGGTGGTGGGGGGCAGGGAGGAGGCTGAGGCAGCTCCTGGGGGAGGTTGAGAGGCGTCCCGCTGCCTCTGGGGGCGCTTCCTCTCCGGAGACACTGCCTGCACCTTCTCTGTCCTCTCTCACAGAAAGCCATCTGTCCCCTCCCCTCCCCGCCCCCGCCCCATGGCTGAGAGCAGGAGCCCTGAGGCCTGCTTGGATGGCATTCCCTGGCCCCCGTGTCATGCTGGCTAAGAATCCCTTTGGATCCTGTGTAGCACCGCCGCTGCTGCTACCTCTGCTGGCCTCCTGCTTCCGTTCCAGCCCGCGCCTCCCAGGAAGCAGGGCAGCTCGGGCTCTGCTCCGAGTCTGGGAAGGAGGGCAAAGACCATTCTGAGATACATCCAAGTGACGGGAGGGAAGGGGAGCTCTGTGGGTTCTGAACGGCGCAGAGAGCTGGGAGGCCCAGGCAGAGAGCTGCCAGAGGATCCTGTTTCTGGAATAGTCCGAGTCTAGGTGGGGGCCAGCCCCCAGGCCGAGTGCTGTCCAGCAGGTGGACCCCTGACTTCTCTGTCCTCGGCCAGGAAGGGACAGCCCTGTGACGTGACGTGACGTGACGCTGCATTCCCCCCTCCCCTCCCAAGGCCTGGCTCCTCCGAGCCTGGTTCACCGCAGAATATTTTTAGCTGACAGTTCCTGCTCACAGCTGAGTGTTCACCCTTAAATATTTTATTAAGTTCCTTTTTATCGAACACAGGTCTGTGTGCTCAGAAGCAGAAACGTGGTGCAGTGGCTGCCCCAAGGCCCCAAGCTGTCCCTCCTACTCCCTGTCTTCCTTACCTGCACCTCACAGTGGTCCCCCATCACAGGCTTCACGTGTGTGCGCGCTGCAGTTACCCCTAGACACCCCGAACCTCTGTCCCCCACCCATGGTCCCCTCTCCATTAGACTGTTTGGGGCCCCCATCTGTCCCGAGTGTCTCTCTGGCCCGTCGTTCTCCCCCTGCCTCCTTCTCAGGGAACTGGCAGAAATTAAACAGAACTTCACAGGCCAGAGCTGGGGCTAACCTGTGGGTGCCCTCATGCTGGGCCCACACTTGTCCAGCGTGGCCCCGAGCCGGTTCCTGACCCGCGCACCTCTCCCCCAGGTGTTCCGGAGCGGGGAGGGCATGGGCATCCGCCTGGACAACGCTTCTGCCTTCCAAGGGGCAGTCATCTCCCCCCACTATGACTCCCTGCTGGTCAAAGTCATCGCCCATGGCAAAGACCACCCCACGGCCGCCACCAAGATGAGCAGAGCCCTGGCCGAGTTCCGAGTCCGAGGCGTGAAGGTGAGAGGCCGTTCACGTCCTGCCTGTGTCCTGCCCTTCGCTGCACGTGGACACTCTGGGCTGTGCTCGGTCACTGCTGCTGCCAGGCCCTCTGTGTCCCTGGGAGTCGGCCAGAGTTGGGTCTTGCTCTGGGGACCCTACGCTTTTCCCACCCCTCCTCCTGGGTGAGATCACCTGGAACATGTGTAAAATCCATGGGCTGCCAGACCTCCCTTCCGGAAATTCCGATCCCACAGATTTGGGCAGGGGAGCCAGAGCCTGTGTTTTGAGTAAGCTCTCCAGGGAATTCTTAATTCCAGGAAAATGGGGAGCCCCTAGGCAAGAGCACAGGCTGCATGGATGAGGTCACCCTGCCCGCCCTCACTGCCCCTCCACCTGGCCTGGCACGTGCTTCTGGGGCAGCAGGAAAGGGAGGCTGCACCCCAGAGGCGTGAGCCAGGGGCCCGCCCTTGGGGGCTCACAGTCCAGAGGCCAGCAAGAACCCAGAATACCCAATGGCCTCTTGGTCGGGCTCCATTACCAGAGTCTGTAGCTAGAGATGAAATCACAGCCACATACTGTCTTGTCCTTGAGGCCAGTGCTGCCCACGCATCTGTGGGCATCCTCTGGGCAGATGCTGCCATCAGACACTTGACAGGCCCCACTGTGGGGGGTGGCCGCCAGGCAGACCCACTGCTCATCCTCTTCTGGGAGTTCCCAAAGGATGGTCGCCCGTAGCAGCGCACGCCCTGCCTCGCCTGCCGTGCACGAGCTGTGCAGGGGCGCTGGCTGGCGGCCCCTCGGCCTCGCCTTCTCTCAGCTGCTTGCTCAGCCAGTGGGGTTGGGGCATGTGGGCAGTGCTGCCCTCTCAGCGCCCTGTGTCAGTCCTCTCACCTGTTGACAGAGCTCTGTGGTGTGTCCTGGCAGGTGCCCCGTGGGCGCAGAAGCCTTTGAAAAAAGCACGTGGGAGGGAGCAAGGGAGCGAGCAAGCCTGTGGGGCCTGTGCTGGCTGGCGTCTCCCCTCAGCTCATCAGCCCACTTCTCGGTGCTGGGGGGTCTCTGCGCTCTTCCATAGGGAGCCTCAGGGCTCCTGGTCGGGGCTGTTTCCTGTACACGTGGCAGAGACGTCATGACGTCACGTGCTCACCCCACATTCTTGCTGAGGGGCTTGGTTTTCCTGGCATGGCATCCTGGGGCTGCTTCCAGGGCTGGGTAGCCAGTGTATACCGTGACTCCAGTAGGGGACCAGCTACCCACCCCATCACCTGCCCACCCGTTGCTCTGTCATCCTTCTTGGTGACTCCAACTGGCCTCTATGGCTGTGCCCCTGGGCCATAGGACTCCTGACCGGTTCTGTAGCCTGGAGGGCTCACGAACACTTAGTGTCTGAGGGCCCTGGAGGTGGAGAAGGGGGACCAGGGCCATGCGGCCACAAGCAGAAGGTGGGAGACCAGTGCAGGATGCAAATTCCCTGTTCCTGGGGGCACCAGAGTCCTCCCCAAATGTGAGCCCAGACCAGGCCGCTGGTTCCTGCCACGCCCGGAGCCCCCGCCAGCCCTGCACTTGCCCCTCCCCATCGTGCATGCCTGTGCCTCCCTCCTGCCCTCCCCGTCTCCTCCCCCGAGCCCTGCACCACCCCTGCCCCCTCCGTGCCCTTGGAGGGCTCACACTCCCTGCTCTTCTCTGCTGAGAAACTTGTTTCATTTCTTAAACCAGGATCCTCATGGGCTACATCCAGGTATGTGTTCTGGGGCCGGGAGGGCAGACACACGCGTCTGTCAACACTGCGCAAACCCACAAGTGTGTGAGCTTGGCCTGCACACATGGGCACACACATATCGTGCCAGCTCTTACCAGGCTGCCCGTCAGAACCAAGCAGGCCTTACACAAAAACAGCCACCCCCTGAGCACATGCACTGTGGCTGGCATGGCCCAGGCACCACTGCAGGCCTTGGGGTGCCAGAGCTCGCCCTCCACGGTGGGGGCTGGGCCCTGCATGTTCTCAAAGCATCTGGGTGTGCCTGGCACTGGGGGACCATGCGTGCCTGTGAGTCTTCGTGTCTGGGGCACTGATTCCTCCCAGCCGATGCCCAGGAGCCGGGACTGTTCGGGGGATGCTCGCAGGGCCCGTGCCAGGGCCAGAGGAAGCGGAGCCAGTCAGCCACGCCTGGACTGTGGCTCCTCAGGCAGGGGCTAGAGCAGGCCAGTGGCCGAGCGGGTGTGGGCCCCCCACTGGTGTTCGTACGTCATGTCCAGCGAAGGTTTGACTCAACCTTTCCAGACAAGCCCAGAGTCAAGTCACAGGGGGTCAGTGGGCACCTGGGGGCCGAGGTAGCGCTCAGGGCCTGCAGCACTGACTGGAACCTTCCAGAGGGTCCTGGGCAGTGGGATTCCAAGCCCATCCCAATCCCTTTGGGGTGACATTTTACAAACCCAGAGATGCCCTGGGAGATGGTGAATAAGATTGTTACCAACAGGGCCATGGGGACGTTTTGAGTTGTGTCAGTGTTGCCATCACAGATCCCTTTGCCCCAAGGGCTGTGCCATCTCCCACCTGTTGCTGTGGCCTCTGTGCACCGTGGTGTCCATGCTGCTTTGAGGACCTCACGGCCTGCCAGGAGGGGTGTCCTCTGCACATAAAGACGTAGGCACAGCACTGAGGGCTCAGATCCTACAGTTTTCTAGGGGCTGGGCCTGGGCTCACCCGGGTTAGAAGGCACTAGACGGATGAGGAGGCCAAGGGCACCCCAGGCTGCTTGGGCAACCTCTGGGGGCTGGCAGCCCCAGCCCTGACCCTGTCCTGTCGTGTGTCTCCACCAGTCCCCCTCAGGGAACCTAGCAGGATGAGACCAGAGATTAGCACTGAGGCATCCCCAATAATTTTATTATAAAGAAAAACAAGACTCCCACTTGGTGGCTGCAGCCCCTGCCTCGATGGCTGTGAGCACCTGTCGGAGGGACCTGTCCCCTCAGGCCAGAACCAGGGAAAGGGCCCCCTGTCCTGCCAAGCACAAGGGGGCCTGAGGTACCGAGGGTAGAACCGGGAGGGTCTCCCAGGCAGTGCTGACCCACCCAGGCCAGGGGGCTGCCCGCCCCTTGCCCTCCGCCCCGGGTGACTCCCTTCCCATCATACCACACTCTCTTCCAGCCTCTCCGCACTGCCCCCCGCTCCCCGGCACCCTGCCCCCAGCAGCCCCCCATGTACAGAGTGGCTCCGCCGGGCCCAGGCTCCTCCGAGGCGTCTGGCATAACCATAGCACCCGCCGCTGTCTCCCAGGTCCAGGGAGCAACTGCGCTGGGGGCGAGGCGGGGGGCTCCGTGGCGGGTGGCTCTTGGGTGTGGGGCTGGGGCCTCCATTGGTCTGGGACTGGACATGGCTGAGCTTGAGGGGGAGGCGGCCATTCCCGGCCCCCCGGCCCCGAACCAGCAAGGCCACAGTGAAGACCAGTAAGGCAGCCACCAGCACACCCCCCACAGCCACGGTCAGGGTCCCGCCCAGCACGTGGGCCTGCAGGGCGTGGCACAGGGGCGTGGCCGGCAGCGTGGAGAAGTGGGCACAGCCCAGCAGCTTGGTGGCCGTGAGGTCAGAAGGCCCAGCGGCAGGTGACAGGGCCAGTAGGCAGAGGTCATAGTCGGCACCAGGGACCAGGTGCTTCAGCAGGAAGTGGTGGCTGGAGGCTGGGACGATCCTGCAGGTAAAGTTTGGTGGTCAGAGCTCAGGCGTCGGGGTCCAGGCCCCGGGCCCACTCCACACGGCCTCGAAGCCCCCTTCACTGCCCACCCTCACCACGCACCCCCCAAGTCCCAGCTCTGAACACCCTCTTCCCCTAGGGCCACATGACCTTGTGTGTTTAATCCAGAAGGCGGAGAAACCCAGACAGGCATGCATGTGTGGCTAGAGACAGTTCAGGGGGACAGACAGGTGTGTGCCCTGACACACAGGCCTAGGGCGAGCCGAGCAGACCTCAGAGAGACAGAACTAATATGCATGTGCGCTGGCCATGCGCTAAAACACAGCACGCGCCAGGAGGCCAGGGGGCCAGGTCTGCAGCTGGTTCAGCCACAGGGACAGACCCCTGGGCACCGCCCACCTTCTGTCCCTGCGCGCTGCAGCCCAGCTCTGAGGAGGGGGGTGTGGAAACCCCAAAGAGAGGAGAGGAGCATGAGAGGTGGCCCCGCCCTAGAGGAGGGAAACCAGAGGCTGCAAAGTGGGTCCTCACCGGTAGATGAGGGTCTCGTCCTCGCTGCTGTTGTACTGAATTTGGAACATCCACACGGGGTCTGCTGGCCGCCCCGGCCCCCAGCTCACCAGCCCTGAAGTGGCGGTCACCTCTGTCACCTGCACGGTTGGCTCAGACTCTAGCGTCCCCTCGCCCTCCGCAGCAGTGCGGGCTGAAGCAGCAATGTCCGAGGGTCCTGGGCGGCTGCCCTCCGTGCTGCCGTTCCCACCATGGGGCAAGGCCAGCACCCGGAGCTCTACACGGGCTGTGGCCTCGCCAGCAGGGTTGGTGGCAATGCAGGTGTAGCCTCCTGCGTCCCCAGAGCTTGTCACCCCAATCTCCAGGGTCCCATTGGGGAAAGCTCGGGCTCGGGAGGAGTTGCCGACCAACCGGTCATCGGGGCCGACCCAGTGCATAGTGGGTGCAGGGTCACCGAGGGCCCGGCACCGCAGCGTGGCCCGCTGGCCCTCCAGCACCCAGAGGCGCTGCGTGTGGCGGGCAATGAGGGGCGGCTCACAGGAGAATTCGCCCTCCGGCACGGCCCAGAAATAGCGGCCAGCCAGGCCTGGCGGGGAGGCGCATGTCTCCAGGTCGTCGGGCCGGGCCAGCCGCCGCAGCCACAACAGCTCACAGTTGCAGTGCAGGGGGTTCCCACTAAAGCTCAGCACCAGGGGAGCGGGCGAGGCCTCGGCATCACGCCCCCGGGAGAAGAGCGGGTCAGGGGCCAGGGTGGCCAGACGGTTGGAGGTGAGGTCAAGGCGGGAGAGCTGGCCAAGTTGGGCAAAGGCGCCCGGTGGCAGCGCGTCGATGAGGTTGTGGTCCAGGTTGAGGGTGTGAAGGGCAGGCATGGCGCCGATGCCGGCCCAGGGCACCTGCCGCAGGTTGTTGTAGGACAGGTCCAGGTCCTCCAGGCTGTCCAGGAAGTCGTCGAAGGCCCCGGCTGCGATGCGGCCCAGCTGGTTGCCGCTCAGGATGAGGTGCTGCAGGTTGACGGGCCCCCGTAGGCTGCCAGTGCCCAGCTCCACCAGCCTGTTGCCGTCCAGGTGCAGGGAGCGCAGGCTTTCCAGGTCCCCGAAGGCGCGGGCCCCGATGCGGGTGATGGCATTGCGGGACAGTGTCAGGTCCACCAGCCCCGTCATGTTGCGGAAGTCTGGTGGCCCCAGAGCCTGGATGAAGTTGTCAGCCAGCCGCAGCTCCACTGTGCGCCGGTCCACATTGGGCGGTACGAACAATAGGCCTCGGTGGGCACAGAGGGTGCTGAGCGACTCGGACAGGTTCTGGCAGACGCAGGGCAGGGGGCAGGCAGCCGCTCCACTGGCCAGCAGCAGCAGCAGGAGCGGCGGGGCCATGGTGCGGGCCCTGTAGGAAAGGGCCAAAGCCCAGGCACAGGTGGGGCTGCTGCAGATGCCCACCGTGCCCAGAGCCCAGGCCCAGGGAGGGCAGGGTCAGAGGCCCAAGGGCCCTCAGGGCTGAGGAAGGCCGGGGCCTGCAGGGCCAACCCCCCAGAGTAAAGGTCGCATCTCCCAAGCAGTTAGGGGGAGTCCAAGCTCTGGGGACAAGGTGAGGCCTGAGGCAGGAAGCAGAGATAGGCATGAGAGCAGGGAGGGTCCCGGAACTTCCTTTCCCTGGCAGTCCCTGGAATCGACAGCACCCCCACTCCGCGCTATCCCCTCCCCCGTCAGGGAAGGTGTCCCTCAAACCCCTCCCTTGGCCTAGGGCCCCTCCCCAGCCAGCCCCCACGCAGTGCCCTGTGCGGAGTGGGGAAGGGGAGGAGGGCCTCACCTGGTATCCGTGGTTCAGGGGGCGCGGGCAGGCCTCCCCATGGGCCCCGCCGGCCCCCACCGACTCCAGGTGGCTCTCCGGCCGGGGCGAGGCCCGGGGCTGACCGGCCGCCCACCGGGCGCCCTCCAGCCCATGGCGCTTGGGCCCGCAGCCCCGGCTTACTGGGTTCCCGGCACCTTTTCCCGGCGCGGCTCGTGGCGGCGGACAGGCAGGCGGGTGCGCGCCAGCGAGCACGCGCGCCGCGGACACGCACGTGGAGGGCAGACGGGGAGGGGCGCGTGGGGATCCACCCGGGCTGGCTCCGAGGTCACGGGGACACGCGGCCACTGCAGCGCCCACGGGTGGCTCCTGGTCACGCCCGAGGCCCGGGCCGGCGCAGGCCCGCCGCGGAGGCCCCCGGCGCTGCCGCAGCGCACTCACCCTGGCACAGGCGCGCGCGCCCCCGGGCACCCTGGCGCCCCGGCATCCTGCACCGCACGGGCGCCTGGGCGCCCGCCGCCGCTGCGCGAACCGTCACTCTGCAGCCAGCCAGACAAAGCGCCCGCTCCCGGGCCCCTTCACCATCTCCCAGAGACGGGAGTCTTTGTCACATGTCGCTGGGCACCCTCCCCAACACACCCACACATGCCCACACACCCACACGTCCCCGCACCCACAGGCAGGGCCGGGCGCAAACCCGCGCTGTTGCTGGGACCCTCGCTTCACAGACACACTCTGAAGGTCATAACCGTTCTGCATCACCGAGTCACGTGCAGGGTCCCCAACACGCACGGGGCCCTAGAGGGGGAGCTTGGGCGAGGCCCCCGTCAAGGCTGCTGCGTGGTGGGGCCGAGAGGGCTCGGCTCCGGGCTGGCGCCGCGCCCCACTGCCCGCCTCTCCCTCCTCCTTCCCAAGCTCCCCGCCCGCCCTGCGAGCTGGGAGCCAACCGGTCTCCGCCTCCGGCCCTATTGGTCTGTGCGGCGCCGTTTCCCAGCAGGCCGGCGGAGGCACGCTGTTTAAAGCTGTGCGTCAGTGGTCCTCGCCATGCCCGCAGCCCCTCCCTCCCGCTTTGGCGCCTCTCGGGCCATTTCCTTGGGAGAGCGGCCGGGATAAGCTTGGGTCCTCAGAGAAAGGGCTCCTGGTGGGGGTGGGGAGGTCCAGGCTTCCTGACCCTGAGAGCTGAGGCGTGGATGGGAGCGCAGAGAGGTGGGGCACCTTGGTCCTTCGTAATGGTCTGCCCAATTAGGGTACAAGGGAAGGCACCACCACCCTCGGGGAATCTTCTAGTCCTCAGGCTACCTGGATCTGCCCCCCTTCCCTTCCCTTCAGACCTGATTCCTAAGGGCCTGGTAGGTGGCAACTCAGGGAAGCAGACGGAATTCTAACCCTACCTGGCACAGCAGGTAACCTTGGGCAGGTTACTTAACCACTGAAGCAATGTCCTCACCTAGGCCAAGGGGTATCAATGGTATGTACTTATGTATTACATGGGGGTGAGAGAAGAGGAAATGATACAGCCTGTGAGGGGCTAAGTCACCTGGCAGCTGGAAGCCTTTCTCACTATTGCCACTCCCCAGGCCTCAGCTGTTGAATTTGTAAAATGAAGGCATTGGAGCCCAGCTGGGGTTAGCTCTTGTTCAGTGGCATCAGCTAGTTCTTGGTTCCTGTTCTGCCCATCAAAAATATTTTCATTCACTCTAAACATGCTTGTTTGCTGCATCCAGCACGTCCTGCCTGCCCTGTGCTGGTGGTTGGGGTCCATCAGGAACCAGATGGGACTATTTCTGGCCCCATGGAGGTTACAGCACAGTAGGGATGACATAGCCCCCAAAATTACAGAGGGGGAGGGGTCTGCAAAAGGGAAATGCAGGGTTTGACGGGAGGCCAGTGAGGATGCTTCTCACCCCTGTGTGGCTCTGGGTTGTGTAACTGGTTTAATCTTCGCAAGTGCCATGCTGTGGTCCAGTTGAAATGTCCTTTAGGAGGGGCAGGGACTAGTTTCAGGGACAGGCTGACCTATCATACCAGACAGGCATGAGGCACTCTGCAGTGACCACCTGTGGGGTGCTCGTGGGGGAGGCACCCTTCCCGCCTTGGCTTCTAGGTGCTAGGAGCCCTCAGTGTTCAGGTAGAATCTCTCAGAGCAGCCACAGGGACCAACAGCCCATGTCGGGCCTGGAGCCCCAATTGAAGGTGCCCGCAGAGATCAGGAATGGGTACCACGTGGAGATACCTTCTCTGAAGTGACAGCCAGCACTGTAGCCATGTGGAAATCCCAGCCACACGGCCTCGTGGTCATGGGGCACCTCACGGTGCTGGTTCCCAGGCCCCGGTGCAGCCTCTGGGTGGGACTGCCTGCGACAGCTTCATGCACCACCCAGCCGTTTACTGAGCAGAACTGAGGGCCTGTGTGCACAAAACATGGACACGGGTGCCTCAGACAGCACCTCTGCCCCCAAGAAACACTTGCAGCCATGCAAGGAATGCAGACAGCAAATGATGAGGCTGAGGGAGACGCTGTCAGACAGCTGATCCCATGGAGGCCTAGAAACGAGCCAGCTGTGCTGGGAGGGCGGGAGGTGAGGACCAGGAATGCCTTTGCGCCCAGACGTCCAGAAAGAGCTTACCAGGCAGGCGCAGAAGTGTGGAATGTGAGGGCATGGGCATGTCTGGCGTGGCTAGAGCTGGCCATGGTAGCATCACCCGGCGTGGCCAGTGAAATAGAGGTGGCGAGGGTGATGGGGCGTAGGTTTTGGTGACTGGGTGGACAGGAACCCACCAGAAGGCAGAAGAGAACAGCGTGAGGAAAGCTGGTTTTGGACTTGATGAGCTTATGTGAGGGACCCACAAGGAGAGAGGCCCAGGCGGTTTCCACTTTGGGGTCTGGGTTCTGGAGCTGGAGGCTGGGCGAGGCCCACCAGGGAGAGAGTGCTGCATGAGAAAAGGCCCAGTGACAGCCCTGCCGACTCTATCCTGCAGGGGTGAAAGGAGCCCCCCCTGTGTCAAGGAGGGCAAGATGTCTTGGAAGCCCAGGGAGAGAGCGTCAGGGTGGAGCTGTTCGCAAGAGGATGGGCAGGTGCCCATGGACTTGGCCACGAGGAGGGACCTTGGATACCAGGGTGGCTGGTTATATGTGTCGTGAGAGGGTTTGCTGAAGACAGGGGCCTCTTCTAAGCGTGGCTGGAAGGCCAGGGCTGTGGCTGCTTCATGCCATGGTGCTGTGGGAAAGGCCTAGTCCGTTTCCTGTGCTGTGGCAGGTGTGGAGGTGCTTGTTTTCAGATCCCCGAGGAAGGAGGAGGTGGGAGTCAGCATATGATCTGGGGTGAGCTAGGAGGGAGGAAGCGGGCTCAGCTCCCTGACAGCTTGGGGGACTGTGCCAGAAGCGGGGTGGTGGTGAGGAGATGGGGAAATGCCAGTGCACAGACACGCGGTATCCTGGGGAACTTGGGAAGCTGTGCTGGCCCGGCTGCCACCTTGAGCTGCTTCTCCTTTCCCCGTCCACGCTGCATGGTGACGCCTCCCCACCCGCCTCTGTCCTGCAGACCAACATCCCCTTCCTGCAAAATGTGCTCAACAACCAGCAGTTCCTGGCGGGCACCGTGGACACGCAGTTCATCGATGAGAACCCGGAGCTGTTCCAGCTGCGGCCCGCACAGAACCGGGCCCAGAAGCTGCTGCACTACCTTGGTCCGGTCCCGAGACTGCCCTTCGCTCCCCTCCCAGATGCCTTGCTCCTGGCCCCTCGCCCAGAGAGCTTCCTAGCACCCCCTGCCCCTGCTCTCAATCGAGTCCTCTTCCTTTGCTTTGTCCCCCTACCCTGCCCGCCCTCCTTGCTCTTGATCTCAGAGACCCCCTTTTCTATCCACGTGGCCCTCAATAGGTCCCCACTGCCTGGACCCAGGAGGGCCTGGCTTTGGAGAGGACAGGGGCCAGCTGGAGAGCTGGGGATCTCCCCGTCCCTGAGCCCACCTACTCTCACTCCTGCCCTTGACTCAAGACTCTGCCCAGTCTGCCCTGACCCACCACTCACTCTCTCCACAGGACACGTCATGGTGAATGGCCCGACCACCCCGATCCCTGTCCAGGCCAACCCCAGTGCCACGGACCCCATTGTCCCTGTGGTGCCCATAGGTAGGTGAGATCCATTCTGCCAACTCATGGGGGGCAGAGAGGAGGTTGCCATCCACAGAACAAGTGCTAATGCCAGCTCTGCCCTAGGCTCGCCCCCAGCTGGTTTCAGAGACATCCTGCTGCGAGAGGGGCCCGAGGGCTTCGCTCGAGCGGTGCGGGGCCACCCGGGGCTGCTGTTAATGGACACAACCTTCAGGGACGCCCACCAGTCACTGCTGGCCACTCGTGTGCGAACCCACGACCTCAAAAAGATCTCCCCCTATGTGGCCCACAACTTCAGCAAGCTCTTCAGCATAGAGAACTGGGGAGGTAGGCCGGAGGGCTGGATGGTGGGCCAGTGCCTGGCAGGAATTGGGCACCCACAGTTTGATCAGGCCACTGGGGACTGCAGGAGAAGCTAGAGATGGCGACATTGAAGGAACTGGTGAGAGCTAAGCAAGGCACAATGCGTGCTTGTTCAGCAAACGGTGACTGGTGCCCACTCTGGCCAGGCCTGGTGCCAGGCACAAGATCACAGCTGAGACCAGGCAGCTCAGCGTCAGCGGGGCAACACGTCTGTTATAGCAGAGAATCGGGGGCACAGAGAGGACACTGAGCCTGAGCTGCCCTGAGATCAGTGAAGGGAAACCTGTGGGGATCTGGGTGGGAACCTGAGGGACTCTGAAGATAAGCAGGGCCTGGCATTAGGCCACAGAGCTGCAGGATATGGTGGGGTGCCTGGGACATTTGGGGCTTACCCGGGCCTCTTGGTTCCTGCGCAGGTGCCACGTTTGATGTCGCAATGCGCTTCCTGTACGAGTGCCCTTGGCGGCGTCTGCAGGAGCTCCGAGAGCTCATCCCCAACATCCCGTTCCAGATGCTGCTGCGGGGGGCCAATGCCGTGGGCTACACCAACTACCCCGACAATGTGGTCTTCAAGTGAGCCTGGGGTGGGAGCGGGGCAGACACCACACAGCAGGTGCCCAGCCTCACTGCAATGGCCCATGCTCCCCACAGCAGGCTCAAAACAGCCTCCCGGTAGCTGCCCCCAGTAAAGGCTGCTATTTGGAAATGTCATCAAGTGCAGAATTATATATAGTTGGAGAACTGGAAGGGCTTCTAGCTCATGGGCCAGTGGAGGCCCCAGGAAGGCAGTTGACTTGTCTCAGGCCATGTGGTGTAGGGCTGGGGCTGGAACCTGACCTCAGGACTCCTTGTTCAGTGCTCTTTCTCCCTCCTTTGCAAAGACTGGCTAATCTTTCTGACCTGGGCCCAACCAGCATGGGCCAGCTCTGCTCTGTGCCCAGATGCCTCTGGGGCGATCCTGCCCAGCCCAAGCTGCTCTGGAGGCCTTGTCCACACTGTGGTGCCCCGCCCCCCACACTGACTCTGGGTCCCACGCCCCCTGCCAGGCCAGAACTCATCGCTCAGGGGCCATAGCTAGGCCAGGAGCCAGAGAAGGAGGTGGTGGGGGAATGGGATGGGGCTAACCCTGGGGCTCTCCTACCCACTCAGGTTCTGTGAGGTGGCCAAGGAGAATGGCATGGATGTCTTCCGGGTCTTTGACTCCCTTAACTACCTGCCCAATCTACTGCTGGGCATGGAGGCAGCAGGCAATGCTGGCGGCGTGGTGGAGGCCGCCATCTCCTACACGGGTGACGTCGCCGACCCCAGCCGCACCAAATACTCGCTACAGTATTACATGGGCTTGGCTGAAGAGCTGGTGCGAGCTGGCACCCACATCCTGTGCATCAAGGTGCCTGGGCCCAGCCCACCTCCCTGCCTCCCAGCCACGTTTCCCCCTCAGGTCCCCCACCAGGTGCACATCGTCCCCCTTTTTACCATCTCTTTCTCTCTTCGCACAGGACATGGCAGGGCTGCTGAAGCCAGCGGCCTGCACCATGCTGGTCAGCTCTCTCCGGGACCGCTTCCCTGACCTCCCGCTGCACATCCACACCCATGACACGTCCGGGGCAGGCGTGGCAGCCATGCTGGCCTGTGCCCAGGCTGGGGCCGATGTGGTGGACGTGGCAGCCGATTCTATGTCCGGGATGACTTCACAGCCCAGCATGGGGGCCTTGGTGGCCTGTACCCGAGGCACCCCCCTGGACACAGGTAGGAAAGCAGCAGTTCATGGCGTCCCTCTTTCAAAGCCATGTCCCCACTGGTCCCAGTTGAGTCGGGCAAATCCTAGAATTTAGATACTCTTGCCTGGCCACTCCTTCCATCACCCAAGTCTGAGATGGGACCTGAGCTGGCCCTGGGGTCCTGGGGTGGGGGACAGCTGGGAACTCGGCACATTTCCAAGCCCTCCCCTGCCTCTGGCCTCCCTGCAGGGGTACCCCTGGAGCGTGTGTTTGACTACAGTGAGTACTGGGAGGGGACCCGGGGACTGTATGCGGCCTTTGACTGCACTGCCACTATGAAGTCTGGCAACTCGGACGTGTATGAGAATGAGATCCCAGGGGGCCAGTACACCAACCTGCACTTCCAGGCACACAGCATGGGGCTTGGCTCCAAGTTCAAGGAGGTCAAGAAGGCCTACGTGGAAGCCAACCAGATGCTAGGGGATCTCATCAAGGTAAGTCAGGCCGTGTCCCTTTTCCCCGCTTCTGGGTCTTTATAAGGTGCCTGGCACCCTGACGCAGGGGTTCTTCTCCTCAGGTGACGCCCTCCTCCAAGATCGTGGGTGACCTGGCCCAGTTCATGGTGCAGAACGGGCTGAGCAGGGCAGAGGCCGAGGCCCAGGCAGAAGAGCTGTCCTTCCCCCGCTCCGTGGTGGAGTTCCTGCAGGGCTACATCGGCATTCCACACGGGGGCTTCCCAGAGCCCCTTCGCTCCAAGGTAGGGAAGACCCAGCCCAGCGTCAGGTGGGCTTGGACGCAGGAACTGGGCCTGACGCTCTGCTGTGCTCCCCAGGTGCTCAAGGACCTGCCGAGGGTGGAGGGGCGGCCCGGAGCCTCCCTCCCACCCCTGGATCTCAAGGCACTAGAGAAGGAGCTGACAGAGCGGCACGGGGAGGAGCTGACCCCAGAGGACGTGCTCTCAGCGGCCATCTACCCCGATGTCTTTGCCTACTTCAAGGACTTCACTGCCACTTTTGGCCCCCTGGATAGCCTCAATACCCGCCTTTTCCTCCAGGGACCCAAAATTGCAGAGGAGTTTGAGGTCAGTGGCTCTGGCACCTGTGCACATTCCACGCCAGGGCCCTGCCCCCACATCCCTGATCCCCGCACATCTAGAGCGCTAGACTTTGACTTGGCCATCACTCGCCTTTCAGAGCTTTGGGTGCACAAGGTACCCTTGGGAGACCACAGAGCTGAGGCCCAGGGTAGGGGGACTTGCCTGGGCCTGGGTGGGGTTGCTCTCCTCCCACCGTCTCAGCTGTGAGCATCCACATCCTGCCTACAGGTGGAGCTGGAGCGGGGCAAGACACTGCACATCAAAGCCCTGGCCGTAAGTGACCTGAACCGGGCTGGCCAAAGGCAGGTCTTCTTCGAGCTCAATGGACAGCTGCGTTCCATTCTGGTCAAGGACACGCAGGCCATGAAGGTATGGTTCCCCCTGCGCCGTCAGGTGGTAGGGACAGGCGAGGCCTGCTGTCTCATGTCCCCTCTGACCTGTCTGCAGGAGATGCACTTCCACCCCAAGGCCCTGAAGGACGTGAAAGGCCAGATCGGGGCACCCATGCCTGGGAAGGTGATAGACATCAAGGTGGCGGCAGGGGACAAGGTGGCCAAAGGCCAACCCCTGTGTGTGCTCAGCGCCATGAAGATGGAGACTGTGGTGACATCACCCATTGAAGGCACTGTCCGCAAGGTCCATGTAACCACAGACATGACACTGGAGGGCGACGACCTCATCCTGGAGATTGAGTGATCTTGCCCAGACTTGCAGCCCGGCCATCCCCACCCCAAGCCTTTCACAGACGCTGCGCTGCCGGGGCAGGCCCGGGCCAGCCGGTGCCCGAGGGCAGGAAGACCTGGCCCTGGAGCTCCTGTCCTCAGCTGCTTGTGGCAGGACACTGCCCATGGTGGCCCATTCCTTCTCCAGCCATCTGTCCTTTCTCTGCTGGTGGACACCCACATATTCACCTCTTGCCAAATAAGGGTCCTATCTTGCTGGAGACTACAGGTGATGGCACAGGTGGGCCGAGGAGCGAGGGGAGCAGATTTAGGGGTCCTACCCCCTCGGGGGAGACCTAAGCCCCAGGTCCTGAGAACTTTGCTCAATAAAACTGGCTTTCCCCTGCCTTCCATGCTGAGTCCTTTGCAGCCCACCCCCGCGCCACTCAGCAAAGGGGCAGGGCTGCCTCTTGGACTCCCCAGGCCCGCTGTATTTTCTTCCTTGGAGGGTAGTAAGGATGACAGTAGTGGCCTTTGTTTAAGCCACTCCTGAGTGCCTGCTGTATACATACCCCAACAGGATTAGCTAGTTACAGAGTCTGGGGGCCACAGGGGCTGTTCTAAGCACTTAACGCCTATTAACTCAGGGAACCAGCCTACGCCCATTTTATGGACACAGTAATGGAGTCACAGGAAGGTTAAATAACTTGTCCAGGACCCATCATAGCTAGTAAGAGGCAGAAAGGGTTCAAATCTCGGCTTTCAGGGGACTTGCTTTCCAACCACACTGCTTTCTTTACCTTTTAAACCCAGGGCCAAACTCCCACCCCATTGGTCAGGACTGGGCGCAAACAGGCACCACCTTCAGGGAGGTGGGCAAGACCCTTGGAGTGGGAACCTCTGGATGTGAGAATTCTAGTGGGAGATTTAGGAACACTGGGTGGTGAGTCCCAGGCCCTAATCCTGACCATCCCCCTCAAGCAGCTCTCGGGAAAATACTATTCCTGAGCACCAGTTACCTCACTTTTGGAGTGGGACAGCAGCCCTGCCTGCATCACTGCACTGCTGCCCCCACACGGGGGAGGTGAGGATGGTCAGTGCGGTGAAAGGTGGGGCCGGGTCAGTTCCTGAGCAGAAGCGTGAGGATGGGGAAGGGCAGAGCTGAGATACGGACCCCAGGGGACCATCCCAGCAGCCTGCAAGCCGCCTCTTTGGACGCCAAGATCCAAACAGGCCATGCTCACCCCCTCTGCCTCTGCCAGTTGCTGCACAGAACTTCCCAGCAAGGTAGGTGTGTGACTGTCATGATGCCCTTTTAGATCCAGGTGAATAGCTTAGTCCCAGCCAACCTTGGGGTGCCACAGGAGTGACTGCACATCTGTCACCTTTCCTTCAACCACCAGCCTCAGGGAAGAGGATGCGGAACACCCTCCCTGAGTCTGGAATGGGACCTGAAAACCAGAGGAAGAGCCGGTAGGACGTTAGAAGGCTCTAAGAAAGAATCTGAGTTACAGTGTTGCTCAGCAGGGCCACTACTGCGTTCAGGGCTGCAGCCTTTGTTCCAGGTTCCTCCAGGGACCAGACAAGTCGCGTGGGGGCAGAGGTCCGAGGAGGAGAGAGCCAGAAAAGCCTCTACTCCCAGCTGGTTCGTCTTCCATTTTGGATCTCTTTCCTCTTGTGTAATATGAGGCTGGTGGGCTTTGGGGTGATCCTGGTGGAGGCCACACAGTGGAGCCTCCACCCTCTCTGAAGACATAGGTTGGAGGCTCCACTGCTGGGGACAGAGCCCTGGGTCCCACCCACTTCCTGACACTGGTAGCCAAGGCACAGGCCCCAGGATGAGCTGGGCCCACACCTGGTACTTGCAGTCCCAGGCCCACCTGTGCTAGGACTTGGGGTCTGACTCAGGAAGGAGGAAGCTGCAAAACTCAAGACAGCCAAACCCCCGCCCCCACTCCAATCTTGTCCCCTACTCGCAGGAACTCCCTACCAGGCTGACCAGCCCAGAGATTAGTGGTCAAGGCAGCTGGACAGGTGGTGGGCACACTCCCAAGAACCCAAATAGACTAAATTCCCAAAGGTCCAAGACCGTGTTACCCAAGTTAAATCTCTTTAATATCCCAATACAAAGTCCTGATGCAAAAAGACGAGAAAACCCTGGGAAGGTGGGGGGAGACGTTCTGTAAATTCCGCCCCCAGCAGCTTTTCAGGGCAGAGGAGCTCAGAGAAGCAGCAGTCCAAAGTGAGGAGGGGGGTGCTCGGCTCCTGGAACCTGTTCCTGGTCCCCTCACTCCCAGCTGCTCTTCAACTCTTTCGATAGGGGCCGCGCCCTTTGGATTTCTGCTCCTTTCTCTTGGTCCCTGGGATTCAACTAGCTCTGGCTTCAATCCCCTATAAAATTCCTGAGATCTCGGGGACCCCAGCCAGCTCCTCCCCTGCAGTCCCCCTCGATGGGGAGGGGCTGGGGAGATCCCATGAGAGTTCACACGAGTGTGTATAGGAGCTTGGGTCAGGAGCACAGGGGCACCTCTGAGTCCCCGGCCCGCTCCAAAAGCACACAAAGGGGAAGACTGCCGTAGAGCTTGGGGTCCGTGAGGGGCTTGAGCAGAAGCAGGAAGAGTCCTACACCCAGGGCATAGCCTGCCAGCAGGGGCCGCCTCTGTGGGTGCTCCAGGGCTGCGCACACAGCAGGGAAGCCCATGTAGTTGCAGAAGGAGTGGCAGAGGACTGGCCCAATCAGGTGTCCTGGGGAGGGGAGACGAACAGCTCATGGAGCAGCCCCACCGCTTTCCAGGGCTGATGCCCCTCATCCCCTGAAACAGGAGATCAGCGCCCAGCTCATCCACCCACATACCAAGGCTTCTGCTTCCTTCCACCTCTCAGACCTCACCAGGCCGAGGGCCCAAGAACTGAGGTTAAAACAACTTGTCGCTCCTAGAACAGTCTTCCCGTTCTCCCACCCACTCCTGTGGGCCCAAGCCCCCAAGGACCCGTGAGAGACTGAGGACCAACCTGTGCGGATGAAGAGGAAAGCAGTGTAGGCACCGAAGACAGCTGTGTAGGAGAACTGGAACGCTGGAGACGGGGAGGCCGCGAGTGACCACACCTGCATGCCCTTCCTGTCACAGCACTGTACCCCCATCAGCCAGAGACATCCCCTCCCTTCCCCGTGAGGGCAGTGGCTGCCTGTGCCAGCACCTATGGCTGTTCTCTACACCCCAACTCCCATGGTAGCAGCTGCTCCAATACTGTAGTCCTCTGTTCTCAATTCTCCCTCCAGAGTGACTATCAGGGACACCCCATCCCAACCCAGGATGGCCCCAGGCGCGCTCTCTAGGACTCACCTGCAGACAAGATGATGCTCCCCACACTGCTCTGGCGGAAACGAAGCTGCTCAAAAATGTGGTGAAAATGCGCTGGGAGAGGCGAGAACCACGTCACATTCCTCTCACCCTGCCCTACAGGCCCTCCCCTGGCCCCAAGCCCCATTCTCGGCGCTCACGCTGGGAACATCTTAACAGGACCAGGTTGGGCAGACTCACCAACTCCAAAGAAGAGTGGGCAGGTGAACACGGCAGGGCCCAGGCCCGTACACGGTGCTAACATGGGCAGCATGCAGGCCCGGAACACCAGCTCCTCTGTCAGCGGCGCGATCACTTGGTTCCGCAGCCAGCGCATGTCCGTGAGGCAGCGAGCCCAGGAACGAGGGGCTAGGGAGGCGATTCAGGACAAGCAATGAGTGACCAGCTATTGAACGGAGAAACCCTCGGGGCCCCAAAGGCCCCTCTCCCACAAACCTTTCCTGGTCAAACTCAGATTAGGCATCAATATTCCTGAGAATAGTTAAGGGTCGAGCTTCGTTTATCAGACCCAGCATAAGACAATGTCTCAAGAGGACTGAACAAAAAGGCATTAGTAGCTGAGGCAGGATATCCTCGACATGAACTCTGGAAACATCAAAATCTGCCCAAGACCAGCTCTGGCTTGGAGAAGCCAAAGGTTAGGGAAAGCAGGGGACAATGCTCTCTAGTCCAAACCAAGTACTGCTGGGGTCCCTAGGAGACTCCTTGGATATCAGGAGCCAACTCTTAGAGGCCACTTACTACATGTTCCCATTTTACTAACAAGGAGACATCTCACATCTCATGTTCAGGTCCCACCATGAGACAGACCGGTGACTGCCTTTTTCCCTCAGCCCTGAAGGCTCACCTAAGACAACCTTCAACCCGTCTGCCAGGTCACAGGGGCAATCCATAGAGAGCTGCATCAGTGGGCCCAGAAAAAGGATCTGAAGGCAGAAAAATGAGCAATGAAAGGAAAGGCTTAAACCATAATCCACTGCCCTTGCCCAGACAAGGCTGCATGAGACTTCGAGTTTCCTGCTCTCTGCCGGGATTTGCCAAGGGCCTCCAGCCATCTGACAATTCCTGTCACCCATCAGTCAAAAACTGAACACAATCAGACTAAGAAAGAAAAGGTCACAGAAATGAACGTCATGCTAATAACAAAAAACAGGAGGAAAGATAAAGCAGGACTCACCATGGTCAGCAGCAGGGGCAGCAGGGCTGCTGGGAAAATGCCCTCCAGCCTGAAGCCCATCAGCGTGAGCAGGGATGTGCCTGGCTGAGCCACAGGAAAGGGGGCATCAGTCTTGCTTCCTCCCCCAAAGACCCGAGACCTCTCCCCTGTTGCCCTCTGCCCCGCCTCCTTCGCACCTGGATGCCTGTCAGTTCCCTCCAGAGTAGCACGCAGAGCGGCGAGAGACTGGACACCACCAGGACACTGGTGAAGCGCCGCTTGATGACGGCAGGGTGGTCCCTATGGAGGAGGCCGAAAGTTCAGGGGGCCCACAGCCGCCTCCTGACAGAGCGGCCCCGCCCGCGGCTCGCCCAAGCTCCGCCCGCAGCCCCGCCTCGCGGAGGCGCGGGTTTCGGCCGCGCGCGCAGCCCCCGCACCTGGGCAGCTCGCTCTTCCAGACATAGAGGCTGCCCACGTAGGAGCAGGCGAGGCTGAGACAGGAGAACACGGACACCCAGCAGCACAGCCCGGGGCCCGGGCCTCCCAGAGCCGCCGACTCGGGCTGCCGTTCCGGCCGTGACACCGACAGCAGGCGCAGCCCATCCCCGCCCAGCGCCGCCATCGCGCCCGGACCCGCGGCGCGTAACAGTGACGCGATCCCGCCGCCGCTCGGCTAGCGCCTGCGGAAAACTCGAGGAACGTCATCTGGAGGCGCGGGCTCTCGGCCCCGCCCTCGACTCCGCCCGCGACATTGAAACAGACCCTGGTGCGCGGAGAAGGTTTATTGAACAACAGACAACACGTGGCCCCCGCAGCCGTCCGGCCCGCGTGGACCCGAGGGGAGAGGGCTCGGTTCAGGGGTCGGGACTCAGCCACTCCGACAGGTTGGAGACCTCCTGCAGCCACAGCGCGTCCTGTGGGAGGAAAGGAGGCCGGGGGTGAAGACCCCTCGGCTGCTGACGAGTCCCCCCCTCCCCTGCGCTGCCCTCGCCGGGTTACCTCCTGGCTCCTCCCGAGGCCCGCCCTGCTTCCGCTAGGGGTCAAGGCGGCCTCCAGGGGCTCTGCGCTCCGCAGGGCAGCCTCTGACGCGCTCGGGGCCCTGGCAGAGTGGAAAGCCTGCGTCTCCTCCACGACTTGGCGGAGACTGCCTTTCTTGAGTCTCTTGTTTTCTACTTGCCCGCTGGCCCCTAAGAGAAAACAAGCCCACTCACCTTACTTCCACAGCCCTGTGCTAGAAAGATCCTTGGGGAAAACCTGGGTGAAGGGGAGGAGCTGGGGCCCGGCTCTCTCAGCTTTCCCACCTTAGAGCCCTTTCAGGTCCTGTCCAGATCAAAACCCGGGCACTCCGGGCCCCCAGGTTTAGGCTGAGGCTGCAGAATGGTTTTAGGGTCTTCTGTCCCCACTGAGCCTGGCCTGGGAAGGGGCATCTGGGATTGTTACCAGTCCCTCACTTGGGGCACGCGCCCATTCGGTTGCTGTCTGCACACAGACTCTTCACAAAGTCTGCACTATCCAGCTCCTCCCTCCCTGCCCAGCTCCGATTCCCCTGCCGGAAAGCTGGCTTCACCTCTCTCCCATTGTTGCTCACACTGCATTGGGCAGTGCCTATAGACAGCGTTCCTACTATTAACTGATTGACTTGTGCCGACTTCAAGCACTGTTGTCTGAGAGAGCATTCCCCCTAGTCTGGCTCTTAGAGACAGACTGGAGCCTGGTTGCCTGGGTTTGAATTCTGACTCTGCCATTTACTAGCTGTGTGACCTCCGGTAAGTTTATTGACATCTCTGGGCCTCAGTTTCCTCATCTGAAAAATGAAAATAATAGTACCTATACCTCATAGGATTATTTTGAGAATGTAGAGCATTAATACATTTTAAAAGTTCAGAATAGTGCCTGGTACCTGCACCGTACAGGTTCAGGCACCAGAGGCTATGGTTATTCACACACATTCACACACACACACACACACCCCTGCCACTGCTGGCCCTGAATGCTGTTTTAAGTATTGGAGGTAGGGGAAAAAACACAAGTATTATCACCATCACACACACACTGAGAGCTCCACGTAATACGTCAAGGTTGAGGTGGTGTCTACACCCAGGAGCAGCCTCCAGAGCCCCAAACAGAGTAGTAACCAAAACCAGGGAGAGCTGCAGTTTTGACACTTAATAAGAAAAGATGTGAAGGTAACCAACTGGATTCAGTGCCCGACCTCATCAAGTGCATCTATCTGTCACTGCACAAACTAGATGAGAAATTTCTAGTCCTATCATACCAGCTTTTGGGATGGAATGCCTCCTGCTACCCCAGAACACCCATAGTGGCGGTAGGAGCCAACCGAATCTCAGAAGGACACTGCTATGGTGGAAGGTGCAGTTTGAAAGGCTTGAAGTCATGTTTTTTACTTTCCACTTTGATCCAGAGCTCACCTGAAAAGCTAAAATCTTACCTTCAAGGAGCTCCAGGCTGCTGTTCTCATGTGCATCCTCTGTGCTCTCTGCATCATTTTTCTCTGGAAGCAGCTCCTTAAAAAATTGTAAGCCCTGTTAGTTTTGAGTGAGCCCCCATAAGATAGGAGGTCTGTCTGACAATTAAGTTCATGAACTTGTTGCAACAATGTTGCTAATCTTTTTGACATCAGAGGGGTTATTTATTACGAATTTGTACCAACTGGACAGACAGTTAACCAAGTTTACTGTTTGGAAGTGCTGAAAAGGCTGCGTGAAAAAGTTAGACAACCTGAACTTTTCACCAACAATTCATGGCTCTAGCATCACGACAATGCACCAGCTCACACAGCACTGTGAGGGAGTTTTTAGCCAGTAAACAAATAACGGTATTGGAACACCCTCCCTACTCACCTGCTTGGCTCCCAATAATTTCTTTACCTAAAGATAAAATATTGAAGACATTTTGATGCCATTCAGGACATCAAGGGTAATAAATACAATGACACCTCTGATGGCCATTCCAGAAAAAGTTCCCAAATTGCTTTGAAAGGTGGACTAGGTGCTAGCGTCGGTGCATAGCTTCCCAAGGGACGTATTTGGGACGTGACTGTAGCACTTTTTCTAGGATGAGTTCGCGAACTTAATTGTCAAACCTTGTAAGTGTGCCTGGTGGCTTTGTTTACCTCACAGGGCTGTCTACTCTCACAGGCGACTCCCTTTTACTTCCTGGCTCTTATGAATTCCCCGACCTAGCCCCCAACCTTCAAGGCTTCCTTCTGCTGGGGCCTTTGCAGCTCACTCTAGCATTTACTTTCTCCTCTGAACTCCAGTCACTCACCTACAGTCTGCCCCATTCTCCCAGCTCTGAAGTATGCACTGCACGCCCCTGTTCATCATTTGTATGTGTGGATGTCCATTTTCTGTCTTGAATTCCTTGAAAGGTAAGGTTCATCATGCCCACATCTCTTTACAGCTAGCATAGTACCTTGCATATGGTAAATGCTCAACAAATGACTGACTGGGTAAAAACTAGGACGCTACAGGGCACCTTTTGTAGTCTTGGTAGCCTTTCAAAGCCCTGCCACACTCAGTTCAATTTAGACAGAGAAACAAAGGTACTTACTAAGCTCAGAACCTAGTCCTCCTAGCTCCTTGATTTTCAACAACACAAGTGTCCAAAAATTGACACCTTCATAAAAATTAAAATTTTTTGTGCTTCAATGGACACTATAAAGTGTAAAGTCAACACACAAGAATGGGAAAAATATTTGCAAATCATATCTGATAAGGGACTTGTATCCAGAATAAAGAACTCATAAGTCAACGAAAAATAACCCAATTAAAAATTGGTTTGACAAAGGATTTGAATAGACATTTCTCCAAAGAAGAGATACAAATAGCCAATATGCACATGAAAAGATGCTCAATATCACTAACCATTAGGGAATTGCAAATCAAAACTACTATTACGCCATTATGATGGTAATAATAATGATAATATAATAATAGAGAATAACAACTGTGGGTGAAGATATGGAAAAATGGAAACCTTTATACAGTACTGGTGGAAAAGTAAAATGGTACCGCCAGTTTGGAAGTTCCTCAAAAACTTAAAGTATCCTATCACCCAGCAATTCTAGATAAATATCCAAGAGAATTACAAACCTGTCCACACAAAAATGTTCATAGTAGTATTATTCATAATAGTCAAAAAAGCGAAATAACACAAATATCCATTAACTGATGGAGAAAACCAATGTGGTACAGTAGTTCCCCTGCTTATCCAGGGTTTTGCTTTCCATGGTTTCAGTTACCTGAAGTCAACTGAGGTCCAAAAAATTAAATGGAAAATTCCAGAAATAAGCAATTCATAAGTTTTAAATTGTGCTCCATTCAGAGTGGCATGATGAAATCTCACGCTGTTCTGCTCCATACCACGTGGGATGTGACCCCTTTGTCTGGTGTGCCCATGCCCATTAGTCACTTAATAGCCATCTCAGTTACCAGATTGACTGTTGTAGTGTCACAGTGCTTCTGTCCAAGTGATCCTTATTTTACTTAAGTGAAGAGGTAGGCGTGTATAGGGAAAAACATACTATATATATAGGGTTCGGTAGTATCTATGGTTTCAGGGTCCACTGGGGGCCTTAGAATGGATCCCCGTGGATAAGGGGGGAGGACTACTGTTTATCCATACAATGGAATATTATCCAACTATAAAAAGGAATGAAGTACTGTTACATGTTACAACATGGATGAACCTTGAAAATATTATGCTGTGTGAAAGAAGCCAGACACAAAAGGCCACTCATTGTATGATTCCATTTATATGAAATACCCAGTATAGGCAAATCCAGAGAGATGGAAAGTAGATTAGTGGTTGCCAGGGGGTGGAAGGAGGGGCACTGTGACTGACCACAAATTAGGTAGAGGTTTTCCTTTTGGCATGATAGAGATATTCTGGAGTTTTAGTAGTGATGGTTGCACAACACAGTAAATATACTTAAGACCACTGAGTTGTACAATTTAAAGTGGTAAATTTTGTGGTACATGAGTTATAACCCAATAAAAAATAGATATTCTATCATACATTGTTTACTAAAATAAGTTTCAATTTCTAAGTAATTACATTCCAAGAAGCACAGAAGGGATAAAGATAGCCCTAAAGATGTAAGAAGCCCTCAAGATAAAGATAGGAATATTTCCAAACATTTTTTTCTTCTTTGAGAGAAAGCTTATTCTTTTACTTCACTCTAGCCCGGAAAATCTCATGTAATAGACAAATCTTTCTCCTATCTTGAAATTGGTCTCACCAAGGAAATACCCACATTTAGATATAAAGCTCTGAGCCCTCCGGGAGCCCTGCCCATCCCTCATCATCAGGTCCCCCGGATGAGACAGCCAGACATTTAATTCGGGTCTTCACCCTAGCCCACCGGGAAACACTAGAAAAGCTGCCTCCCTGTTCCTGCTCCTGCTTATTCTGGGTTTAAGTTTTCAGTTCCTACACAGCCTGTGACACTCATCCCTGGACTACTATCTTGTCTACTGTGTCATGGCCCACTGTCCACTGTTCCAACACCTAGGCTGAAAATCTCTACTACTGGCATGACTATTCCCTGAATATATTCTATAAAACTCTGAAGACATAGTCTCTCATTTCTTCCATTCTCCATAAACTATATAATAGCCATAGGTGGTTTTACTCTGTATAACTCAAGAGATCAGTTATACTACTTTATCTGTTTAGAAATGGAAACTGAGCGACTGCTTGGTCCAGAAATATAAGAATTTGGCCTATCATTGATCTTGTAGTTTTTAGCTGAAGCCACTGGGTGCCACTCTTGTGCCACAAACAAGTTATTTATTATTAAGTGGCCATTCTCAGAGGGAAACAGTACGATCTTGAGTTGGCCTGGGATCACTCACCTTCCCTGGGCTTGTGATCCAGCCCTACGTGATGACAGTGTTACGAGGCTCCAGAGCTAGGAGGCCTCCGTGCAAACCCTAGCCTTGCCATTTACTGACCCTGTGATTCTGGGCAAACTATAAAGTTCTCTAACCAGTTTCCTCATCTATAAAATGGGAAAGCTACTACCTACCTTGTGGGATATTTGTGGAGATTAAAGTGGAAATCTTGGCACAGATTAGGGATTCAATAAATGTTCCTTCTAAGACCAATGACTGTGGCTAAGTCCTTAGATTCGCTAGCCTTCTACCAAGTCAATTGGACCATGAATGGCCCCCCAAGGCTATGAGTCATCACTATAGCAACAGAAGGGGCAAAAGAGGCCAGATCATTTCCTTTCGAGAGCTCACTGGGATATCAGGGAGGACCAAGAAAAAGGACTTCACAGGCTGCAACATTTCTAGATCCTGCCCATATACCCCAGGTCCTGTGATAACAGCACATACTATACCCCGAACCTATCTCTAGAAATCTGAGGATATGGATGGCTGTCGTGAATTAGTGCTCCCCCAAGGATATCTCCAAGTCTGAACCCCTAGGACCTGTGGGTGTGACCTTATTTGGGAAAGGGATCTTTGCAGATATAAATTAAGGACCTTAAGAGAAGATCATCATGGATTTGGAGTGGGCCCTACACCCAACGACAGATATCCTTATTTAAGAGAAAGGCAGAGGGAAATTTGAGAGACAGAAGGAGAAGGCCATGTGAAGATGTGGACAGAGACTGGAGTGATGTAACCACAAGCCAAGGAATATCAGGGGCCGGCAAAAGCTGGGAGGCCTAAGGGAGGATTCTCCCCTAGAGCCTTGAGAGGAAGCGTGGCCCTGCCAACACCTTGCATTCACACTTCTGACTCCAGAACTTTGAGATGGTAAATTTCTGTCATTTTTAACCTGTAAAGTTTGTAGTAATTGTTACAGCATCCATAGGAAACTGATACAATGTGCTCAAGTTGCTGCTGGCAGCTTTCCAAGTGGAGGGAAACCAGCAAGGTATTTGCAGTGAACCAGCTGAAAGCAACAGCAGATGCATTCGCAGGAAGGTGCTTCCTAGGAGATACATATGGCCATGGAAAAAGGTGTGCTAAAGGGAGCACTTACAGGGGTTTCGCTGCTGTCCTCGGCCTTGCTGACTACAAAGCAGAAGAGGATGGGCAAATGAATGACATGTGGTGATCCTTGGGTGCCTGGGCACCAGCACTTCCCCATCCAATCAGGCAAACAAGCAGGAGACAGAGAAGAGCAGAAGTGCTAAAGGCCCTGCTACTCTCTTAGAAACAGTGTCTGTAATTTTTTATAGCAAGTTTGAGATATAACTTGCATACATACAATAAACTGCACCTACATAAAATGTACAATGTGATAAGTTTTGACATATGTACAAACTTGTGAAACCATCACCACAATCAAGATAATGAACATATCTATCACCCTCAAAAGAATCCTCTGCCCTTAATAATTGCTCCTTCCAGCTTCAAGCAACCACTGATCTGTAACTATAGATTAGCTGGCATTTTATAGAATTTTACATAAATGCAATCACAGTATGAACTCTTGTATTTACAGGTTTTTGGTTTTTTAAAAAAGATTTTTATTGGGGCATTGGAGGAGGGGAATAGCATTGGTTAATCGTGGAAGGGGAACAGACAAGTTGCTGTCCTTTTGTTCTTCAGTCTAGTTGTGGAGGACGTTGCTTCACTTGCTCATGTTGGTATTATCATTGCGCTCTTCCTGGGTGAGGCAGTCATTTGCAGGCCATTGGACGGCGGCTCATGCCAGCTGCCGACCAGCCCCATTGCAGCCTATGTCGTCGCCGGCCACTCACGGCAGCCCAGCTCCAGGCCGAGCTGTTGTTCACCATCTTAGCTGTAGAGGGTGCAGTGTCACTGGTCCTCATGTGGGATCTGAACCAGGACCCTGCTGCTCAGAGCTGGCGTCCCAAGCCAACTCCTAACCAACGGTGCCACTCGGCCGGCCCTATTTATAGGTTTTTTAATTCAGCATGGCTATTTAGACATTCATCCAGACTACTGTGTGTATCAATAGTTCATTCCTTTTATTGCTGAGTAGTATTCCCTTTAATAGAAATACCACATTTGTTTATCCATTTACCTGTTGACATGGTTGTTTCCAGTTTTTGGTTATTACAAATATGGCAGAGATGTCATGAACATTAGTGTATGAGTTTTTGTATGGATATATGTTTTCATTTCCCTTGAGTAAAGACCTAGGAGTAGAATGGCTGGATCATATGATGAGAGTATATTTAACTTTTTAAGAAACTGCCAAACTGTTCTCCAAAGTGGTTGTGCCATTTTTCATTCCTACAAAGAGGGTATAAGAGTTCCAGGTCCTCCACATCTGTGCCAATGCCTGGTATGGTCAGTCTTTTTATTTCAAGTAGGTGTGAAGTATCTTATTGTAGTTTTGATTTGCATTTCTGTAATGACTAATGATGTTGAGCATCTTTCTTATATGTTTATTTGCTGTTTGTATATCTTCTTTTGTGAAACGTGTGTTCAAATCTTTTGTCCATTTAAAAAATGGGTTGTTTTATTATTGAGTTTTGAAAGTTTTTAAATATTTTGAATATTATGGTAACGTTTTTAACTAAAATTCAGTTTCTTTCTTTTTTTTAGCTGAGCCATCCTGCCATCTGTTGGCAGCTCAGCAGCAGCTCAGCTCGGGCTGGGCATCAAACCGCTGAGCCACTCAGCCAGCCCTAAAATTTAGTTTCTTTAATAGACATAGAGCTACCAGGTATAGAGTATAGTAGCAATACTCTTCTTCAGTGAACTTTGGTAATTTATGTCTTTCAAGGAATTTGTTCATTTAACCTAAGTTATCAAACTTACTGCAATAAAATTGTTCATAAAATTCCCTGATAATACTTTTAATATCTGATGCCACCTCTCTGATTTCTGATAGTAGCAATTTGTGTTTTCTTTTTATCCTTATTAGTCTGGCTAAATGTTTATCGATCTTCTCAATGAACTGCCTTTACATTTCATTGATTTTTCGCTATTATTTTTGTTTTCTATTTTACTGACTTCCACTCAGATATTTATTATTTCATTCCTTCTGTTTAACTTGCCCTTCTTGTTCTAGTTTAAGCTGAAAGCTGAGTTCATTGATTTGAAACTTTTTTTTTAACAAAGACATTTTCCCCTCTACATTAGCTACATCTCACAAATTTTGATAATTTGCATTTTATTTTAATTAAAATATTTTCTAATTTACCTTTTGATTTTGTGTTTGACCCATAGATTATTTATAACGGTGTGATTTAGTTTCCAAATATTGGAATTTTCTAGGTGTCTTTCTCTTATTGATTTTATTTTAATTCTGTTTTGGTCAAAAAAAAAAGATTTTGTATGACTTGGATTCTTTAAAATTTATTGAGATATAGTTATTGGCTCAACATATGGTCTATCTTGCTAAGTGTCCCTTGTGTACTTAAAAAACATGTATATTCTAGGGCTGGCCGAGTGGCTCAGTTGGTTAAGAGCTCACTCAAGAGTGCGAGCTCTGAAGCAACAGCGGTTTGATGCCCAGCCCAAGCTGAGCTGCCGCTGAGCTGCCAACAGGTGGTAGGATGGCTCAGCTAAAAAAAAACAAAAACAAAAACAAAACCACAAAAAACATGTGTATTCTGCTGCGTTGGGCAGAGTGTTTTACAAGTATCACGTCAAGTTAATTCATAGTGTTACTCAACGCTTCTACAGACTTACTGATTTTCTGTCTACTTGTTCTATCAATTATTGAGAGACATATGTTACAATCTCCAAATATAATATGGATTTTTCTATTTTTCCTTACAGTTCTATTAGTTTTGCTTCATGTATTTTAAAGCTCTCTAAAAAGTTTCATGAATTTTAGGGCTACTGTCTCCTTGTATTTTACTCATTGTATTTGTAGTCATCATTATGAAATGAACCTCTATCCCTGGTAATATTCTTTGCTCTGAAATCTACTTTGCCTGATATTATTATAGCCTCTCTAGCTCTCATTTTATTAGTATAAGCATGGTATATTTTTCTATCCTTTTACTTGTAATCTATTTGTCTTTATATTTAAAGTGGGATTCCTTAAAACATACGCCACTCTGGCCTATGTTTTTTTTGTGTGTGTGTTTTTTTTATTAAATTGTTTTTTATTATGAAATACACATTTTTTAGAATTAGTTTCAGCTGTACAACACAGTACAATAGTTATACTTTTTACCCCTCGAAGTGACAACCCCCCTCCCCCAATCCGCCCCCCAACTTCCCCCAAATATCATACATATCTATTACAAATCCCTTGACTACACTTCTGGCCTATGTTTTAATCATTGAGTTTTAAGAGTTCTTTGGGGCCAGCCGAGTGGCGCGTTGGTTAGGAGTTGGTTGGGACGCCAGCTCTGAGCAGCAGGGCCCTGGTTCGGATCCCACTTGAAGGCCAGTGACGTTGCACCCTCTACAGCTAAGATGGTGAACAACAGCTTGACCTGGAGCTGGGCTGCCATGAGTCGCTGGTGACGGCATAGGCTGCAGTGAGTGGGGCTAGCCAGCAGCAAGCATGAGCTGCCGTGAGCGGCTGTCCAATGGCCAGCGATTGACTGCCTCACCCGGAAAGAGGGCAATGATAATACCAACATGGGCCAGTGCAGCGATGTCCTCCACAACTAGACTGAAGAACAAAAGGACATCCCAACTTGTCTGTTCCCCTTCCCCAATTCCCCAATGCTGTTCCCCTCCTCCAATTCCCCAATAAAATCTTAAAAAAAAAAGAAAGAGTTCTTTGTATATTTTGGATAACGGTCCTTTAACTGGATGTATCTTTTGTAAATATTTACACCCATTCTATGGCTTGTTTTCTCATTCTCTTGAGGGTTGAATATTTTTTATGATTTCATTTTATCTTCTTTCTTAGCTTATTAACTATAATGCCTTGTCATGTTATTTTGATGATTCCTTTCATATTTAACTTATCAGTCTATCTTCAAGTAATATTATACCACTCATCCACTCATACATAGTATAAGTCCTTACAACAGTATATTTCCATTTCTCTCCTGGCCTTTCAATTATTGTTGTCATACATTTTATTTTTACATAAGTTATAAACCTCACATTACTATTTTTGCTTGAAAAAGTTATTTGTTTTAAAGAAATTTAAATATAAAGAGTCTTTATATTTACCCATGTAGTTAACATTTTTAGTAGTTTTCATTCCTTTGTGTAGATCCAGGTTTCCATCTGGTATCACATCTTTGCTTGAAGGACTTCCTTTATATTTCTTGTCGGTTGATGATAAATTCTTTCACTCTTATAAGAAAGTCTTTATTTCATCTTTGTTTTTAAAGCTACTTTGTTGAGTAAAAAATTCTAACTTGACAGGTTTTTTTCCCCCCGGTACTATAAAAGATGTCCCTCCATTTTCTTCTAGCTTACACTGTTTCTGGTGAGAAATTTGCTGTAATCCTTATCTTTGTTTCCTTGTGCATAACAGGTTTCATTTACTCTTTTTGCTTTTAAGATTTTCTCTTTATCACTGATTTTAATCAATTTAATCATGATGTGCCTTGGTGTAGTTTCCTTTGTTTCTTTGGGCTTGGGTTTAAGATTCTTGGATCTGAAGGGTTTATAGATTTCGTCAAATTTCAAAATTTTTCATCCATTACTTCTTCAAATATATTTTCTGCTTCCACTTCTTCAGATTCTCCAATTACACATATATTAGGCTACTTGAAGTTGTCCCTAACACAGATGCTTAATGCTCTGTTATTTTGTTTTGTGTGTGTTTAAAATCTGTTTCATTTCAGATAGTTTCTGTTGTGCAAAGTTTTGCCTTAAGTGTCTAATGTGCCAATAATACTATTCAGTGTAGTTTTCACCTCAGATATCATAGTTTTCATCTTCAAAGTTTGTTTGGGGTGTTTTTTATACCTCCCACATCTCAATATGTTCAATCTTTCCTCTATCTTCCTGAACATATGGAATATAGTTATAATAATAACTGTTTTAATGTCTTTGTCTACTAATTCTATCATCTGTCAGCTCTGGATCAGTTTTAATTGAATAATTGATCAGTTAATTGAGTTTTCTCTTCATTGTGGGTTTTATTTTCCCGTTTCTTAGTATACCTGTTAATTTTTTTATTGGATGCAAGGCACTGTGAATATCACCTTTGTGGGTACTGGATATTTCTGTATTCCTATAAACATGCTTGAACTTTGTTCTGTGATGCCATTGAGTTACTTGCAAACACTTGCTTCTGCTTTTAAGTTTTGTTAGGCAGGACCAGAGGAGTGTTTATTATAGGCTTAATTTTTCTCCATTCTTGAGGCAAGTTCCTTCTTAGTATTCTACCTGATGCTCCGTAAATTACAGGGCTTTCCTTTCTGGTTGATGGGAATAGTCACTATTCCTAGCCCTATGTAAACTTTGCATATTGTTCCCTCTAATCCTTCTGGATGGTTCTTTACCTGGTTAGTTTCTTCACATGAATGAACTAATTGATCAGAGCTCAACTGGATACTAGAGGGAGAATTCTGCAGGTCTCCAGAATTCCCTCTGTGCAGTTCTCTCTTCTCTGGTACTCTGCCCTGAAAACTTTAGCTGCTTTGGCATTTTTGGATTCCCAGCTTCACCTATGCAACTCAGGGAGACCACTAGGCTTTGCCTGGTTCCCCTCTCCCTGTCCCATGGCCTGCATACCTTCTCTAGGTGTAATGTGCTAAGGAAATCATAGGGCTCATTTCATTTGCTTTCTAACTCTCAGGAATGACTGCCCTATTCGTGGTCTGATGCCTGATGTCTTGAGAACAATTTTTTTTCAGATGTTGTATATAGATTTTTTGTTATTTTGGGCATGAGGATAAATCTAGTCCCTGTTACTCGATCTTGGCCAGAAGCCGCTGTATAATAATTTCAACCTTAATCTTTTTTATGTACTCATCTTATACTTTAGTTCCAGAAAAGTCAATCCTACTGATTGGAACCAAAAGAGCCAGAAAAATGGGCTTCAGGTGGAACACTACAACCAGCTATATCTGGAATTGAGATACAGAATTTCGCAGCTATGATTTCTCTTCCCTCATTAGAGGAACCTGTCACAAAACCAGATGAAGCTATTTGACCTCCTAGAGGGTAGCGACCCCAATGCAAGTCTATATCTCCAGCATCTAAAATGGTGAATACATTAAAGCATGTGTTTGATTAGGCCAAACTAAACATAAAAATTCCATCATATCATCACCATTGTTTGAGTAGCTATGTGCTTAGCACTTTACATACATACATTATTTTATTCAAAATTCAAAACAATCCTTCTAGGTATGCATCAGAATATTTTACTGATAAAGAAACTAAGGCTTAGAAAGGTTAAATAGCTTCCATAATAATACCACGCAACTAGTTAGTGGCAGAAATGGAATCCAAACAACATCTGACCAGGCTCCTAACCTCTATGTAATACTACATTCTATGACGTTTTTCTAAACCACAGTCTTCCTTGCTGAAACGCTAACCTCAGATTGTGCGATCTAAAGCGCTGCCCTGCATTCAGGGTTCCCATACATCAATAATGGAGCATTTCCACCAAAGTACTGATTATTACTTTACACTTACCTGCTTCACCTCACATGAGCAGTGGTGAAGAAATCGGTGCTGGGTGATCTCATGAAATGATTTGTGCAGTTTGGTCCCCAGTTCCCGTGTGTCAGCTGCCTAAAATGGGCCAGAGACAGAATGTGCTGAGTTCCAGTACTGGCAGCCAAAGTGGAAGTATCCACAGGAAGTTGATATGGGAAGAGGATGAGACAGATAAGAAGGCAAACCACTGATATTGCTCACATCATGTTAGAAGTTTCAGTAGTTCCTACAGACACAAGATAAGTAGAAAGAAGGCCTGAGGTACTTGGCGTAAGACAAGTAGTTGTGACTCCTATATTTTTCCAATTTCTGTTACCAAAGCTAGATCTTTTAGACAAAGTCTTTCTTCTCCTGTCTCTATAGGAGATAAATATCCCAGAGATCCATCTGTTTGTGAAGGGGTTATGTAAACTTCTCTAAAGCAAGTTCCAAGAGAGCAGAAGTTCCACTGAACTAAGGCTGATATAAGAACTTTTCCTCAGATAAGTCTTAGGGAGGAAAAGAACAAAATAATACAGTTTTTCCATCCATAAGGAATGGTTAACAGCCTCTACTTTTTAGTATAGAATTACAGGATATTAGCGTTAAAGGGGACAAGAGTAATCACCTAATACAACATACTAATTTCACAGATGAGAAAACTGAAATTCACAAAGAAGTGACCAACCCAAGATCTCACAGCTAGTTAGTACAAAAGTTAGCGATGACCATAGGACTGCCAGTATGGTGAGTGCTCTTTTTACTACCCTGTGCTAGCCACAGGACCCAGAAAGTTGAAGCTATGATAAGATGCACTAGATTGTAAAGGTGTTATACTCTTTGACCCAGTACTTCCACTTACAGAGATTTACTCTAGGAAATAATTCAAAAGAAGCAAGACATCTGAAGATACAGACAATAAGACACTGGGCCATAAAACAGATACACTTAATATTTAAAAACAAAAAGCTTTAAGTTTTGGTCTCTTAATGTGGTTGTTTCTTTCCTGAAAAGGGGGCCACATGAAGTAAGAAATGTGTTACTAAAACTACACAAGAGGAAGGAATTCAGAAAGTAAACGGTATTAACTGACACACTATTTATATTGGCAAAAAGAATGTAAACAGCTTAAACGTCTATCATTAGGGGACTGGCTTATTAAATTAGAGTAAACCAACACAGTGGAATATCAGATAACCAATACAAATTCTAAGACTGTTGAAATGGGGAAATGTCAAATTACATATGAATATAAAATACTTTGGTTACAACTATATAATACAATATATATGAGATAATATGCAAAAATTTTAAATTAAAGTGATAAAGTTTATTAGTTATTTTAAATTTTACATATACTATCTTTTTAAGAAAAAAAGTACACAAAAAATGAGGCCACAGATATGGAAGTAATGTGTTACCCCACTGATAACATTAACCAGTCGGAACACTTTCCTAAAAGGAAGGAAACAAACTAACATTTATTGAGAACCTACATGTGCTATGCGTTTTCACATTTAGCCCTCACCTTCATAATACCTTTCTGAGGTACTAGCATTTTTTCCAGTTTACAGATGAAGCTCAGAGAGGTTAAGTACAGGCCTAAAGTCTCACAGCTAATAAGTAAATAAGTTAAGATTTGAACTCAGGCCTCTGATTCCAAAACTTATCACATCATTCCTTACTGCCACGTACATGTAATACTTATGGCTGCTCAGTTATTTCCAATGTATTCTGTCACCATGAGGTCATAAAACATTCTTAAACAAGGAACTGGAATCACTGATCTAATCCTATTTCTGCTCATAACTAGCTGTGTGACCTAAAGGAAGTAGAAATTTTAAATAACTTGTTTTCTCATTTATAAAATAGTATACATACCACTATCCACTCAACAAATATTTTTTAAAACACTTACCATAGGCCTGCTACTATGTAGGATCACAATAGGGTCAAATGAAATAATGTTTCTAAAAGCACTGTACATAGTACTACAATAGGCAGTAGTGTCATTCATTTAATGTCATTAAACCCCTGGCACTTGAAAGCATCCTACTCACTTGAAGGGCCCGGAGGCAGGTCTTTCGGAAGCTGCTGCTGGTGCTGCCAGTCACGACACTCACGATGGAATTCACAGCCACTGAGAGGGAGGCCTGCAGTTTCTGATGAGCCTACGGAACATAACAGGTGAGGGCAGGCAGCGGTTTATAATAATCCCAAACTGCTGGCTCAGAGCATCCCAAAGGGACCAGAGATTTCAGTCAGAGCAGGATTTCAATAATTCTTCCCCCTCCATCAACAAGAGTTACTGAGATCATGATATGTATGTAAAGGACACTTAGGGACCGAAATAAGTAAAAAATGTTCTCTCCTTTCATAGGATGACTTATTGACACAGACACATTCAGAAAATACAAGCAATGAGACATTGGGCCATGAAACAGATAATACTTACTATTTAAAATCAAAAGCTTTAAGCTTTGGTCTCTTACTGTGATTGTTTTCTCCCCTGAAAAGGGGGCCATATGAAGTAAGAAATGTGTTACTAAAACTACGCACGATGAAGGAATTCAGAAAGTAGGTAAGAAGAGAAAGTGGTGTAAGGACTAGGGAATGGGGGGAGAACGTAAGATTTAGTGAAGCGGTAGCTCCAGGAGTATGTGTGGGAAAGAGATGTATAGATAAAGATTTATGAGCCATTTTTCTCTGTGATTTTGTCCCTATTTACTCAAACTCATCTACGGGGAGGTAAAACTAAGCAAGATGGTTACCGTGACCCATCTAAGTTCAAGCTTGAGTTTCTAGGCTAGATGCAGTGCACAAGACCAGCCCAGGTGACAAAAGAGGAAAGAAAGAGGCATTAAGGAAGGAAGGGGTCTCAGGCCCTGCCTGCCACATATTCTAGCTATCTTTTTCTTAGAGTAGGAGAAAGGAAACTGACTTTCTTGTTACCTTGGCAGCCTGGTGATGCTGCTCCAAGGCCTGGTCCACAGCGACCTGGATGGAATCTTGCACCACGCCACGGCTCTCCCTGAGGATGGTACTGAGATGCGTCGTGAGCAAAGTGTGGACTCCTAAGGGAGAGAGAATGTTGGTAGCCCTCAGTAAGCATGATCGCTTCAAGGCTGCACTTCAGCCTATCAACAAATAATTACTTTTGTAGACAAAAACCCCCAGCAACTTACAAACCTACCCAATTCCCACTTACAAATGAAAGAGAGCTCAGGAAAATTAAAGTGAAGAATGACATTGTTTTTGAAGCAACAAATAAGGGGTCCTGCTTAATTCATATCAGAAACAGAAATCCATACCACATACTATAAACGATGATACTGGTAACGCCTCCTGAAGAGTGTGTCTAACCCTACTCCATTCCTATTTGAGCATCACTGTTGTGGTGAGCTACTGTTATTGTCAGTGTGTCAGTCCTTTCAGATATGCTGTGGTAGGGAAGAAGTTAAAACTCATAAAGATGACTCAGAACTGCTGGTATAAGGGCTTTTTAAATGGGGCCTCTCTGATAAAGTAACCATAAGCACCACTGCTCAGCATCATTCAGAAAAGCTAATAGGCAAAATGTGTCATCAAACAATAGGCTAGCATTGATGACCCCGACATAACACAGGAAGATAAACTCAGTCTACAGGGCACATGAGAAACGCTTCCTAATTAATCTTTCTTTTCTCGGTGTTTTTCTACTCTCCCCTGGATCTGTTCAAAGTCTGTTCAAAGGTACCGTGGTGAAGCAGCCTAAGACTGGCTGGCTTTTCTCAGGGTTGCATTAAAAATCAAGGCAGAAGAACATTTCTATCATGAGACACCATGATGCTTTCCTGGAATGGAAGGTGATATGTGGTCTGCTCAAAAGGGGTCTGGAACTGGAGTCAGGAAAAAATGGATTCTAGGATCAATTCTACCACCAATTAGTGGTGACCAAGTCACATCACTTTTCTCACATCAGTACAGAAATGACTTTATATCTCCTGCTTTCACAGGTGTGTTGTGCAGACAAACTGGGATAATATATATGAAGTGTTTTGAAATGTACCTTGGAATATTCAAAGGGAAAACATCACTATTGCTATAATATCATCTGGATTATTATTTTCTATAGTTTGGTCCTAAGAATAGGCTCAAGGGCCGGCCGAGTGGCGCGATGGTTAAGAACTCGCTTGGGATGCCAGAGGGCCCCGGTTCGGATCCCACATATGAGGGCCAGTGACACTGCCCTCCACAGCTAAGATGCTGAACAACAGCTCAACCTGGAGCTGGGCTGCCGTGAGTCGCCGGCGACGGCGTGGGCTGCAGTCCCTGTGGCAGTGGATTGCCATGGGCTACCGTGTGTGGCCAGCAGCCAGCGTGAGCGGCCAGCAGCCGCAGTGAGCGGCCGTCCAGAAGCCGGCGACTGATCTGCCTCGTCAGAGAAGAGCGCAATGATGGTGCCAACTTGGGCCAGTGAAGCAACATCCTCCACAACTAGATTGAAGAACAAAACGACAGCAACTTGTCTGTTCCCCTTTCCCCAATTCCCCAGCACTGTTCCCATCCCCCCAATTCCCCAATAAAAAAATCTTTAAAAAAAAAAAAGAATAGGCTCAAGACATCAGTTAGAACCTTTTTAAAAGCAGATGTTTAATTAAAAAGCTACAAGTTTGTTCCTAAAACTGTGGATACCACCAGATGCCTTTAACATTATGGCAAAATAACAAGTTAATCATAGAAAAGTTATCATGACCAGGTTGGAGGAAAGCCAAATAAGTAATTTTTTAAAGACATGTGGAAACAGACTGTAGTTCTGTACAATCTGTTTCCTAAAAGGAGCTCTAGAGAAAGCTTTGAAGGATATGAGAAATAAGAGGGGAGAAAGAAGATAAATGACCATATCTATACCCATATATCTATACCTACCCTCAACAGTACATCTTTTTCAAAGGCTAGTCCTAAACTACCAGATGTGTAAGGAAATTTTTAGAAGATACTATATTTATTAACGCAGAGATGTATTTCTATTTAATCCAATACTGAGTACAGCTATCTGAGATGCTGCAAGGCCTTTAGAGTCACGCGAAACAGGTGTTTAAACTATCACAATATTACAAGAATGATAAATAATACTGGTTTCTGAGGAATCCAAGTTCTTAAGGTATGTTCAATAGGATTCAGGACATAGTATCAGACTTTACGTCATCCTAGGAAGACTGAATATGCTGTTTCCTTTTGCAGACCTGTTGGGGAAGTGGGGGTGGGGGGGTAGGGGGGAGTGGTGCAGAACCATGCAGGAAGGAAGCAGATCTTAAGTCTTAATTAAGTCTTAAGAGGATCTTTAGACTCAGAAAGGCCTTTGATAGCACCTAGTCTAACTGCCTTATGTTAAATATATGAAAGGGAGGATCAGATGATTTATGCGACTTGCCTCCCAACAACCATTGAGGAATTTGGTAGCAGAACTAAAATTAAACCCAGGTCTCTTGACTACCCTGAATTATGAAGCTGCTTCTCTTATCAGCCTCTACCACATGAGCACACGCCAGGTAACAACCCTAGGAGGCATCCTCACCTTTGACTTCCTTGCTGGAAGCCTCATTAATTTGGGTGTCCTCTATGTTCCCGTTCCAGGGCATTAATGAATGCAACAGTGGGGCACCAGAGAACACCAGCTCCTCAACAGAGTTGCCAGCCAGAGCCAGGCAAGCCGTGCTTCTCTCCTGAAGAATATACACGTGTTGGGGAAACGGGTGGCATGGAGGGCAGGCAGCAGGAAGAATCCCACAGCTGACAATGGTTGTTCAACAAATAGTTGGCACCAGCCAAGGTGAGCTCTTCTGTTCTGGGATTGTAAGCTCATTTCTCTTATGACTCAGTGGGAGCAGGGCCACATCAAAAGCACTGGAGGGCCTGGAGAGTAGAGTCCCAAGAAAAAGCATCGGCCCACAGAGAAGGGAGAACACAGGAAATATACCAGAAGCACCAAAAGGGAGGCTAGGAACCTTTCCCCACAAGTTTATAAGCTCTACTTCTTGCTGCTGCCCTCATGGTTTGGAAGGGCATTGAGAAACACTTAAATTTATGTCCCAGGGTATATTGGATTAAAATGCATAAGTCAACTCCCACTCATACTCAGTGGTTTTCAAACTTTACTGTATTTAAGAATCACATTAAAAATGCAGATTGTTGAGCCATGCCAGATGTTTACATTGTAGCAAAAGAATGAGTTAATCCTTGGCCTCAGAAGCTGAATATTTTCAAATATTCCAGGTGATTCTGTTGCATGTATTTCATGGACCACAAAACAATGAAGTCACTGCTTTACTCTAACAGAGAGAACCTTTGTGATAACAGGTTATTACCCATCTGTTGGACAAACACCAAAGACTCCCCTTGTATGCCTAAGCAAGAATAGTATCTCCCGTTCAGAGGTCTGTGTGGCAATCACATAAAACACTCATACCAATACACTCCCACGCCTCCTTATGTTGTATTTGAGATGTTGAATCAAGACCAAGAAAGGCTGATAACATTTCTTGATTCCACCCAGAAAAGCAGTAGGGCAGTGAACATTTCTCAAGCCTGAGAAGCTTTAAGAAGAGTCTGATACCCAAGCCCCACCTCAGTCCAAGGAAATCAGAATATCTGAGGGTGAGGTTTGGGCATTTTTTAGAAGCTCCCCAGGTAATATATTGTACAGCTAAGGTTGAGAACCACCCATCTAAGGTAATGCACTCTGTAGGGAGCATTATACGAAGAGTTTGCTGATTTCTGGTCAACCAAATCTGAAAATGTCATCACTTAAGTGATGCTTCAAGATATAGATCTTTTCCATAGAGCATATAATTTATTTAAGCAAGGTTTTTTTAAAATTGAAATTTATTATTCTACAGAAATATATCTAATTCAGGTATGTGCACCATATAAAGTTGCCCTTTCTTTATTCTCTTAACATTTAAGCACACCCGAGTTGGCAGCCCCATTCTCCTATACCTACCCCAGAGCTCCGTTTGCTGGACTGGAAATCTGCTGTGGAAATCCACAAAGAGAATAAGCAGCAGAGTTTGTCCCTGAGGGTCCATATGTTGAGACTGATCCCCCTCACCGGATTTCACCTGATAACTCACATCTGGAAGCACCAAATCTAGAGGACAAGATATCGCATAGTATTTTAAGATAAGTAAAGCCCTCAAAATGCTAACTGAATTAAGAACCTACCTCAAACAAAGAAGGATCTGAGATAGATCTAAATTTGAACACTCCCTTCTCCTCCTGAATCTGTTTCTGTATCCACAGGATGGAAGCAAATAATGGTGATTCACAGGAAGAACATCAAAATAACAACTAGGTGTGCAAAATGCAAACCAAGCAGCACTCCTCAGCATTTACTGGGAAGCATTGTACAATAAATTCACGCATTCCTGTACAACTTTCTAAGGTAGGTATTGTTAGTTAAGAAGCAGAGGTCAAACTTGAGTAGTGATAATGGTAACAGCTAAGTTATATTGAATGCTTACTTCATGCCACGAACAATATTAAATTCTTTGCATGTACTATACTATCTCAACAGTTAGACTTCACAACACTATGGTGTAGGACCTAGTCTTCTGCCCTTTCAGATAAGGAAAGAGGCACAGACAGGTTAAATATGTTGCCCAATGTGAGAGTAAAGGGTGGAACTGTTTTAGACTAACTCCAAAGTCTGTGCTTTTAACCACAATACTATATGATATTTGCATTCCCAAGTACTCTGATGCCCTATGGTCGTTTTCTAGCAACTTGATCCTTTAGAATACAATCAGGGTAGTCCTGAATTCCATCCAGATCCATATAGAAAAGTGTCTTCATGTGGACCCTGGTTCTGTCCTTTAGAGTAATGAGGGAGTGATATGAGGGGACATTTTCTACATTATTCATTCCCAAAGTTAACTGAGAAAGTTCAGGTATCACAAATTGGCAAAAAATGAAGGAAACCAACAAAGCATGAAAATAAAAATGAATGAGAAAAGGAGATAAGGAGATAAGGAGAGATAGAGATTAAAAAATCTTGATGGCATGACATTCTGTTAAGACCAAACATTCTTTCTTCACAAAACCACTTACCTCCAGAGACCCTGTCCTTGGACAACCTCCTTTCATTCTGGAATAACTACCTACTTAAGAAAAAAGAGCCTTACCCCCAAGGCTTGCTTCCTAGATAAAGATTCTATCATTCCCCCTGCGATATTCCCCCATCCCAGGAGGTTTCAATCTTCTCATGCTTCACAACTCTAGAATCCCTCTTCCCTACTGGTCATCTTCCTAGGATCCAATCAACCAGACTACCTTCTAAATGTCAAAGGGCTAACAACAGTCAAGCTCAAGACTGTAAACCTAGACATCAGCGCATGGTTGTAATAGTCCTATTTCCCAGTTTTATTTGTTAGTCCAGTTTTTAAGGTCCAGCTTTCAGCATGACTTACCCAAAGCTAATGTGGTGAGACTACATGAATATCCAGCCAGTTTCCTAGGCTTATTCCCATATGGTTTATACTCTTGCCTTGCATTTATGTGGTGGTTAAGTTTTTTCTAAGTAATCTTTTGTGGATTTCCTCATCTCATTAGGAAACATTTCTCTTCCACAATTTCAAAGACGTAATTGCTCCCTTACTAACCTTTCTAAAACCCCACAGTTGACAGATTAAGGAGCAGAAACTCTCTGAAAAAGGGTGAATGCCCTAGAAGATGAATGCCCACTGATTACTTCAAGAGGACCAGGAATACAGGAGGCAAAAGAGGAAGTGAAAGAACCAGCACCAATGTGTAATGCAAAAACAGTTAGGCTCTGATGGGGCTTGGCCTCTTGACACCTGTTTGCCTCACTCCAATTGAACTCTCAAACCTGACCGGACCGCCACCTGCAACCTCAAGCAACCTAAACCATCAGGTCACTGATGGTTTTATATACACCTGCTATTTGTATTTCCTTGCATTTCTCTAATATTCTCCAGTTTTCTTTATTCCTGTGCAGATGGAGGAAGATATACCTCGATCCAAATCGAGATCCAAATTGGGCACCACACACAAGTGGTATTTCTTCCAGTCTATGAAATACGAGGCATCTTTGAAGACAGTAGTTGTTGGCTGCTCCTGGCTTGGCAACATCAGAGGCAGACCTGAAGGTCCATACAGAAATATGTATAGGTGCTAAAGAAAATGGCCAAATCTAGAGTTTTTTATGAATAAGTATTCATTTGCATAAAACAAACATAACACTAACCTGGTTCACACTCCCAGAAATACACTAGTGTGCTAGTTGATTATGGGTTAAGTCTTTTGCACACTGAAGATAGGTGTCAGGTACCAGAGACAGAGTCACTAGAATCCTCAGAAATTTATTCTGGGTTTAATGAGAGTGAGCTACAGGTCTAGTACTGGGACAATTAGTTATTTATTCATCCTACTCATTCAATCATAGATTTGAGTGGCACCCCAGGTTAAACACTACTAAGTTCTGGGGACACAGAGATGACTATTCTGATTTAATGCCTACCTTCAAGTTATCATATTTATAATATAGGAGACACACATAATAACCAGTAAACTGTAATACAGTGTGACACATGCTAGAAGTATATACAAAGGAATATTTTCTAGTATTTGAGTATATTCAGATTGAGAAGGAAACTTTCTCACCTTCTCTAACCCTGTTCTCTAACAAGACAAAAGGCAGGCCCCTGAAACTGTTTCCTTCCCTTGACTTCCCATTCCCACGCTCATCTTCCCTCTAACCCAGGGTTTCTCAATCTCGGCATTATTGACACTTTAAGCCAGATAATTAGTTGTTGTGTGTGTGTTGGGGGGTGGGGGGGTTGTCCTATGCATTGTAGGACGTTCAGCAGAATCCCTGGCCTCTACCTACCAGGTGCCAGTAGTGCACCCCTCCCCTCAATTCATGAAAATAAAAAATGTCTCCAGATGTGGCCAAATGTCATCTGAAGGCAAAATTACCCAGTTAAGAACCACTGCCTAACCTTTTTTGTCCCCTGAATGAAGGCTAAAGAGACCAGAATATATTTCTTCCTTTATATTTCTCTTTTTTCATCTTTTTTTAAAAATAGGGTAAACATAAGGCATTAAGTGTAAAGATTTAAATTCTTACCCAGTAGGCACTGGGGCATTATGGAAAATCACAACAGAACAAAGGTTGGCAGTGCCCATAAATGAAGGCTCTATCACAAATCCAAGGACATGAGCTAAAGCCAACACATTCACTGTTTAGAGCCAAAGGAGCTTTGCGATGATGCAAACTCAGAATAAGAGTATCTGATGAATCAAAATGTGTGATTGTCTTTTCATTGGGTTACTTAACCATTTACATTTAATATGAATACTGCTATGGTTGGGTTTGAATCTACCATTTGTTATCTGTTTTCCATTTGTTCCCAGTATTCTGCTTTCCTTTTCCTCTTTTCTATTTTTTTTCTTTTGGATTCGGTATTGTTTTATAATTACATTTACCCCTTTTTGCTCACTAGTTATAACTATTTGTTATAATAGGGATTGCTTTAGGCTTTATAATATACAACTTTAACTTATCATAGTCTACCTTCAAGTGATACTATAACAGTTCACACACATATAGTATGAGAACCTTTCACAATATACTTCCATTTCTCCCCTCCTGGCCATTATGCTATTGTTATACATTTTATTTCCATATATGTTATAAGCCTTATACACTGTTATTATTTTTGCTTTAAATAGTCAATTATCTTTTAAGATTTTTTAAATTGGGCAAAAATCTTTCATATCTACCCAGATAGTTACCATTGCTAGTGCTCTTCTTTACTTGTGTAGATCCAGAATTCTATCTGGTATCATTTTCCTTATGCCTAAAGGATTTCCTTTAACATTTCTTATAATACAGGTGTGCTGGTGATGAACTCTTTTGTCTTTTGTATATCTGAAAAATCTTTATTTTGCCTTCATTTTTGAAAAATACTTTCTCTGGGGATAGAATTCTAGGTTAACAGTTTTTTTTTCCTTTTATTACTTTAAAGATGTTGCTCCACTTTCTTCTAGCTTATACTGTTTCCAACAAGAAATCCGCTGTAATTCTTTTCTTTGTTCCTCTATATGTAAATTTATCTTTTTTATCTCCAGCTGTTTTTAAGATTTTATTCTTTATTACTGGCTTTAAGCAATTTGATTATGATGTGTCTTGGTATCATTTTCATCATGTTTCTTGTGCTTAGGTTTTGTTAATCTTCTTGGATCTGCAGATTTATAGTTTTTATCAAATTTGGAAGATTTGGAGACATTATTTCCTCAAATATTTTATCTGCCCTCTCTCCTTAATTTAGGACTCCAATTACACATCCTTAAATTAGGCCACTTCAAGTTATCCCACAGTTCACTGATGCTCTGTTAATTTGGGGTTTTTTTTAAACGCTCTTTTTTTTTAAAATTGGGAATTGGGGGAGGGGAACAGCATTGGGGAATCGGTAGGGGAGCAGACAAGTTGCTGTCCTTTCTGTTCTTCAGTCTAGTTGTGGAGGACATCGCTTCACTGGCCCATG
>NW_017731443.1:760017-762909 GCF_001890085.2 Hipposideros armiger
CTGTGGAGGGCAGTGTCACTGGCCCTCATATGTGGGATCCGAACCGGGGCCCTCTGGCGTCCCAAGCCAGTTCTTAACCATCGTGCCACTCGGCCAGCCCCTGGGTAGGTTTTTATTGATTGATTTCCCCTTCCTCATTATAGGTCCAATTTTCCTGCTTCTTTGCATGCCAAGTAATTTTTTATTGGATGCCCAGCATTGTGACATTTACCTTATTGGGTGTGGTAAATAAATATTCTTGAATTACTTTTCTGGGTCATTATAGAGTTACTTGGAAGCAGTTTGAGCCTTGTGGGTCTTACTTTTAAGCTTTGTTAGGTGGGATCAGAGAAGCCTGGAAGCCAGGGTTAACTTTTCCTTACTACTCAGGCAAACTCTTCTTTAGGATTCCACCTGATGCCTCGATGCCTTGTGATATATGAGGTTTCCCATCCTCCCTGCTGGTAAGAACAGAAACTATTTCCAGGTCTTTGCACACTCCAGGGATTCTCCTCTGTCTGGAGCTCTGTGTCTGTGCATTTCTCGCCTCTTAAGTACTCGTTTCTATAAATCGTACCTGCCTGGACCTCCCTGAACTCGGAACTTTGCCTCCTCAACTCAACCATTTTTCAGTTGTTCAACATGGGATGTTAAATCCAGTCCCTATTATTCTACCATGGCTGGAAGTAGAAGTTTCTAAATCCTTTTGACATCACATTGGCCTTTGAGAGCTTCCTGGCTTTTTGGCCCAACAAGATACCCCGCTTGTCTTATAGATTTCTACTTTAGGTCTAGAATTAATCAATCCTCTTTTTTAGTGAGCAATGGTATTGAGAGAACACATTTTGGGTACTACGAATGCTCTTTGCTGGTAGGTTTTTTCAGTGGACAGAGCTAAAGAAATACATAATTTTAAAAGTCAGAAAAATTGGTGATTAACACTGGTATTTTCAATTCCACTTTAAGAGTACTTTTTAATTTTTTTCATTTCTTTGAATTTATACTCATATATGTATCTTCTATCTTATGCTAAAAATTTTTGTTCCTAACAATGTTAACATAATTACTTGTTTGTTTCATACTAAAAATGCATACAGTCATTTCAATATAATACTAATATTATTACTAAGAATCAAGACCACTGAATGAATTTTAAGAGTTCTTTGTAGTTCATTTTGTCCTGAGAGTATATCCCATCAAGAATGTACAGTCAAGGGCCAGCCGAGTGGCTTGCTGGTTAAGAGTTGGCTCGAAGGCCAGCCAAGTGGCTCAGTTGGTTAAGAGCTCGCTCAAGAGTGCGAGCTCTGAACAACAGCGGTTCAAGTCCCAGCCTGAGCTAAGTTGCCGCTGAGCTGCCAACAGGTGGCAGGATGGGTCAGCTAAAAAAAAAAAAAAAGAGTTGGCTTGGGAGTGCGAGCTTTGAGCAACAGGGCTGCCGGTTCGGATCCCACATGGGCCAGTGACACTCCTCTCTACAGCTGTGAACAACAGCTCGACCTGGAGTTGGGCTGCCGTGAGTTGCCGACGACGGCGTAAGCTGCAGCAGGCCTGCAGTGGGCTGCCATAAGCTACCGTGAGTGGCCGTCCAATGGCCAGCGACCAATCTGGCTCAGCCGGGAAGAGCATAATGATCACAATACCAACATGGGCCAGTGAAGCAACGTCCTCCACAACTAGACTGAAGAACAAAAGGACAGCAACTTGTCTGTGCCCCTTCCCCATTCCCCAACACTATTCCCTCCTCCAATTCCCCCAATAAAATCTTTAAAAAAAAAAAAGGATGTACAGTCAAAACACTGTTATAAAGTCAGTTGAATTAATTCTTCTTACTGTATGGATTAGGACATTAATATAATTTATAGGTAGGTTCATTACCTTTTACTTTGAGGGATATTTTTACAGGGTATGGACTTCTAGTCGATAATTATTTTGTTTCAAAACATTAATACTATTATTCTACTACCTTCTATTGGTATGGGGAAGTTAGCTGTCAATTTATTTCTCTTTTGAAGATAATCTGTCTTTCCTTGGATGATTTTAAGATTTTTCTCTTTGTTCATTGATCTTTTACAGGTGTGGATATCTTTTTATTTATCCTGCTTGATTGTTGAGCTTTTAAATCTGTTTTAATTGCTTTAGCCATTAACTCTTTAAATGTTGTTTCTACCCATTTTCTCTCCTCTAAAGGTTTTTCTAAAATTGGGATATAAAAATTCATTTTCAAAGACAATTGTATGGATTCTGTCATCAAAAGGATATAGAAACTGAAGAAATCCTATTCAGCTGGTTGGAAAAGGCCCTCGGGCAGGGACACAGAGCAGCAGCTGGGGTCAGTATCAGCTCTCCCAACAAGCCCACGCCAGCCACATCATCAGGGATGAAAAGCACTACTGGATGTCCCAGCACAGGATGGATTCTGATGCAGAGTAATCCAGTTGTACCAAATTTTGGTGTACTGTAAAAAAAACCAGGTAAGACAAATTTAGCTTTTTTCTTCTTAAGAAATTATATAAAAGGGCATTCAAAATTTCTTTTATAACCTCTAGCATATGCATAACCATATAACCAACCATAACAGTTTTGTTGGCATAAGTAACTTGTGTCCCACTCAGGGAATCAAAAGCAATAGAAAGAGTAGACAAATTGTCATTTCAGGAATGGTATCATGGCTCCTGCTTTTGCTGCCACTAATGAACCTTTCCCTCTCTCTAAACTAATCAGGTCACCCAGAGAAATGTGTCCATAAACATTGGCTCAGAGGTTTAAACTCTTTCAGTAAATCTATGATAACGAGCTATCTGCCTATAAAGAATGTAGAAGATTGGGCCGGCCGAGTGGCGCGATGGTTAAGAACTCGCTTGGGATGCCAGAGGGCCCCGGTTCGGATCCCACATATGAGGGCCAGTGACACTG
>NW_017731443.1:767429-775527 GCF_001890085.2 Hipposideros armiger
AAAAAAAAAAAAGCACTTAACTGCTCTGGACCTTATTTCCTAATCTGCAAAAGAGGGATAAAACTTACCCTTTTTACTTCACAGAAGAGTTTTAAGGATCAAATAATAATCTGAAAGTATATGTTATACACGGTAACAATAATAGATACCATGTGCTGAATGCCTACTGTGTAGAAAGCATTGTGCAGGTGCTATATATGCATTACCTCACAATAATCCTGGAGGCAGGTATTACTATCCTCTCTTTGTAGATTAAACAACAACAACGAGGTTCATAAAAGTTAAGCAACTTGCCGAAGGTCACTAAGATGTTCAGTGATAGAGCCAGAATTTGACCCTAAAACCAAGTTCCATGCTCTTTCCAATATACCCTGACACCTCCCTACAAATATGTAAAGTTTACCATCCAATGAGGGCTTTCTCTATTCTAGGAACGGTGCTAAAGTATCTTATTTATTACCTCTTTTATCCCTCACAAAAACCTTATAAGGTACATATAACCCACATGTCCTGGATAAAAAAATGAGTCTTAATGAGGTTCAACAACTTTCCCAAGGTTACCTAACCTGGTTCCAAAGTTTAATATTGACCATTTTCCTATACGTACTGACTCATTACATTTAATATAGTGTCTCTAAAACCAAAGGAAAAAAAAGGTCCAAACTCAAAATCTCATAATATGATAAAGAAGAAACATGCAAATATCTAATACAGAAGAATAAATTATGATACTTTTTCTAAATATACTGAATAATATATTGGGGATAATTAGAAAAAATATTAAAAACAATTATTAGAGAAATGGATGAAAATTATTAGAAAATTCTGGAAATAAATCTAGGATTATTCATACACATAAATAGTAGTAATTAAGTGGTAACTGTAGTACACATATCATAGTCACACCCTTCATTAAAAAATTTTTATTTAAAATGCTCAAATAGTAGAAAAGCAATGATCACTTAAAAGCATTTACTACACTTAACACTTCCCAAACAACTTCTTGGAATAGTTTCAAACTTCTGTAACCTTGGTGATTATAAGATGTATCACAGAAAGAGCTAATTATATCAGTGAGGCTACCAAATCAGTGAAAGTTCCCTGAGCAACTACCAGAGAGGGGCTACAATTAATAATGATGAGAGCTACCGTTTACTGAACACCTGCTTTACATGCAAGCAGGAAATACCCCTATTTTATTGATGAGGATAATGAGACCAAATAAGCTCATTAATTTGATCACACGTCACACATAGCTAGTTAAGTGGCAGAACTGGGATTCAAACCTAGATCTGACTAACTCCAAAGCCCACATTTCACTGTGCAATGCTGCCTCTCCAAAGAATGTTCATTTTCTATGCATATAGCTATCTGAATGGAATATTATATAATCTATCATTATTTTTTATGGATTCTGACAGGCAATGCTTCAGTATGACTACTGAATGTATGTATTTATTCACTCATAAAACACTTAATGTGGCTCATTATGTACCTGGGCCTACGGACATAAATAAAACAACTTCTGCATTTGAAGAGTTCACAGTTACGTAGAAGAGAAATACAATAATTTATATGACAATATGAAAAGTTTTATGATTTAGATATATAAGAGGTGCTAAAGAAATCCAAGAAGGATTGGCACCTAATCCAGACTGAGAAGATAGAGTCCTAGTGTCAGGTCAGCAGAGGATAGTTAACATGAAACAAATAGCTTCTTTTAAGATCTATCATAAATTATTGAGAGAGACAGAGAAAGAGAGAGACAGAGAGTGACTCTGACTGATTTCAAAGTCTTTTACAGCCTTTTATAATTGGGTGTCAGGAACCCAGTTCACCAGCCTGACATACCTATAGAAGCAGTGAATTTACGTAAGTGTTGTTAGAAAAAACTAGATGCTGCCAGCCCTGGGCAGCAGAAGCCACTATTGAATTACATGTTTCAGCCTTCACCTTTAAATACAAGTCTAATTATATGATAGAATATGGGAGCTGTTTTATATTTTGAAACATGAACTTATACAGTCATGGGTCCTATATGACTCTCTAAAAGAAAGTCAATCAGTGTCTCTGTCTCTCTCTCTAAATAAATAGATGATAGATGACAAATACAGAGATCTATAGGTATAAATACATAGATATGTTGTATGTATATCTCTACCCATTTTATCATTTAGCATTATGGCAAAAATAAATATAAAAATGAATAAATCTGGGGCCAGCCGAGTGGCTCAGTTTGTTAAGAGTTAGCTTAAGAGTGCAAGCTCTGAGCAACAAGACTGCCTGTTCGATGGTGGCTACGCCCACCCGCAACTAAGACTGAACTCAGCACCTTGAGCTGAGCTGCCACCCGGATGGCTCAATGGATAGAGCGTGGACTCTTAACAACAAGGCTGCTGGTTCAACTCCCGCATGGGATGGTAGCTACGCCCACCCGCAACTAAGATTGTAACACAGCACCTTGAGCTTAGAGGCCACGAGCTGCCGACTGGCGCCCTCCACAACTAAGATTGAAGAACAACAACTTGGCTGGTCCCCTTCCCCAATTCCCAACACTGTTCCCCTCCCCCAATTCCCCAATTTAAAAAAAAAAAAGGATAAATCTGTCAAGATCTTGTAAAATCAAATTGTTTTTGGAAGGGCATTCTACCCAGCCTAATGGACTCTAAGATGCAGCCTAATAGACTGACTCAGCATAAACACAAAACCCCGCATCTCTCTTAAATGAGGCTTTCCTCGGTCTTCCCTGGCATTAGCTCTCCTCATGCCCAAAACACTGGATCACTTATTTAGCTTTTTCATGATGTCTCCATTCACTAGCCTTTGCTATGAACCTCGCTACTTGAAGCTTCTCCCCAACTGAGATATATATAATGAAATCTTTCACAATCTCTTCTTTTTCTCTCCTCATTCTCTTCATTTAGATATCCTTTAAACAGCTGCACAGTACCAGAGACAATGAGATGTCATGGAACAAACGCTTTCAGGAAATCCTTGTTCCTCTGAGGTTATACTACTCTTTGACCTCTCTCCACCCATCACTGGCTGGCTACTGCGCAGTAAGCTCACAGTTTTCCTCTGCGCTCCAAGTCCTGACAGCATCTTGGCTGACTTCCACATCCAGGTAGATGACCAGTCTAAGCAACAATTTAGCCTCAAAATTTCCTGACCTCTTCAACTCCAGTGACCTTGATTTCCACTAATTTCCAGCCACGTATTTCTATGACCATAGCTTGGAACTGTACCACTCTGGAAACCTAAAATTGAAATGTCCCTGTGTGTGTCTTTTGATGTGAGGTGAGTCTCTTGTATACAGCATATGCATGGGTCTTGTTTTCTTTAGGGAGACCACTTCATGGATGGTGTAGATGCTTGACCACTGCAGTGTACACCTGACGCTGCAGCTGAATAATAATGAATGTCAACTATAACTTTATATATATATATATATATATATATATATATATATAGTCACAGGATGTGGAGTACAGCATAGGGAATAGAGTTAATGAAAATGTAACAGTTATATAGGATGTCAGAGGGGTAGTACATGGGGGAGGGGGTTATCACTTTGTGAGGGGTGTAAATGTCTATTACATTGTTTAGTACACCTGAAACTAAAAAATTTAATTAATTAATTAAATTAAAAACAAAAACTAAAATGTTCCACTCTTATGTGAAAAGATGTATACCAAGATGTTTATAATGGCTACCTTGATTAAGTCAGATTAAGTCAAAGTATATAAATACTTTGATTTTCCTGAGGGAAACACTGCATTTGCAATAAGGAAAAAATACAAGAAACTTAATACTCTAATGACAACTTCCTATTCTTTCAAGTCTTTGACTCTCTTATACCCAGAAAATCTGTTTTTCAGCCTCATGAAGACGTCTAAATCTTGACCCGTTCCCACTGGGTTAGGTACCCTTCCTCTCTGCTGCCGCACAGCATTCAGTGCTTACCTCTATCACGATACATAGTACACTGTCTTGTAATTATTTGTCTAGCTTTTCCTTTAGATTCCATGTCTCCTGGGATCAAGTTCACATGTTTTGGGACTCTGTACCTTCAATATCTAGCACAGTGAAGCCGACTTGAACAAACAGGTTTCTGAATGAATGAACAAATACTGAAACAGCACTGATCAATGAGTAAGAATTTAGTTCAAATTCAGATTCAGAAACTCTCTGAATCTCAGTTTTTTATCTGTAAAATAGGGTGATAATCCTTGTCTTATCCACTTTATAGAGTTGTCAGGAGGCTTAAGTAATATATAGTATATATATACTATATATATGTGTGTGTGTGTGTGTATACTTAAGCTATATATTACTATACACACACACATAAATGTTAGGTATAAAAATTATCTTTGTTTGTTCAGACTGGTTAAAACACATGATTTCTCTTTTTAGAATTGCTTTCCTTGGTTCACTGGAATCAGTTTTTTTATTGCTACTGGACCATAATAGTTTCAGAGCTGACTAACCATTAATTGCTCTAGGTTGTTTATTTACCCACCGGTTCCCCTAAAGTAGATAAGGCACAGCCAGGGGAATGTGTTGTCCCAATACCATACCCATTCCCCTTAGTCCATTTAGAAGGAGCATATAATTGTTTGAACAAGGTAAAAGGTCTCTCAAGTGCTTCTTAGGAAAATATTTAAAGTACTCTACTTCTTCATATCTCCACCAACTCAAAGGAGGAAAAGACAGGAGATTAGAGAATTGCTAAAGGGAATAGAGAACTCAATTTTCACTCTCATAAATCAATAAAAATCTTTAAAACCTACCTAATAAAAATGTATCCAAATAGGATCTGCACTAGGAATCCATTTTTATTTTCTTATTCAGGAGACCCAAATTTAAATAATGGCTTGTTTCAGTGGTTTTCAAACTTACCTGCACATTAGGAATCTTCTGGGATTTTAAAAATATTCCAAGGCCTTGCCCCCCACGACTGTATTTGGACATAGGGCCTTAAGGATGTAATTAAGGGTAAATGAGGTCATAGGGTGGGGTTCTAATTTGATAGAGCTGATGTCCTTATAAGAAGAGGAAGAGATAGCAGATAGTTTTCTCCCCATATGTACGGAGGAAAGGCCCTGTGAGGAAACAGTAACAAGGCACCTTGATCTTGGACTTCTAACCTCTGGAAGAATGAGAAAATAAATTTCTATTGCTTAAGCCACCCAATCTATGGCATTTTTTAATGGCAGCCCAAGAGACTAATCCAACATCCTGGACCAATTAACTCACAGCCTCTGGGAGTGGGACACAAACACCAGTATTTTGGAAGCTCCCAGGTGATTTAAAATCTGCACAGGGAAGTCTGGGAACCAGTGCCTTATTTCACTTCAACGTGAAACTGTGATGCACCTAGGCTTTTCTTTCCTGTTATTACACTGTACAAAAATAAGAATAAAAACATCAGCAATTTATAGCACCACAACAAAACTTGCCTCAAAAGTCATCTGGAAAGGTGTTACCCCTGATATGTCCTGAGAATAGCTGGCTTCCTTTGAAGTCCAATTCAGCTTCAGAGAGAATCCAAGCAGTATAGACTGCATTTCTGTGTGAGAAGAAATGGTAACAAAATAGAACAAGCAGGTTGGATAAGCACCGGAGTTTCTTGAATTATTAAACTGATGAGCCAAGAAGGCTTTTCCCTGATGAAAAGATTATCTGCAAAATTTAAAATATGACTGGAAATGGCTGTGCATCAGCAAATTGTTTGAACATTTAGAATTACATTCAGGGTTAAGACATTTAATCTCATGTTTTCAATTTTTCACATTTGCTAAATCAATTTGTATTTTCAGTTAATTTCCACAAGGTCATGTCCAATGTCAGAAATCTTCAGAGCTAATAGTTCTAGTTGATATGCTTGTATTTTTTAATAAATCAATTCATTATTTAATAAACACAAATTCAGTAAGTGAGCTTATTTAGAACCGAAAGCAGAAAAATTCAAGAATGATCCTCTCAGGCATTTACCTAATATACTATCTTTTTTAATAAGGTAATCTTTAACAAAGACAAGCAAACTCTTGCTAATTTAACTCATAAATTAACCACTTGGTGGATTTACATGTGTTAACTCAACTATCTGTCCACAAAGTTTCAGTGAGTCCTGGATCATTAACAAAGAGAACCTTCTTCCTTTCTGTACCCTGGCACTCATAAAGGGCAAAGACAAATTTCCTGTTTTATAAAATGCCATCCCTTATTTCCCCTCTACAGTAGTAGTATAAAGGAGAACTAAATGTGAATAAAGATGGACATCTCAGTCTCTGCAAGTTCTACTTTGTAAATGAGGTTGACAATGTTGGTATTATATAAGACTCCAACTTTAAAAATGTAATAATAAAGTACATCCCAAAATAATAGCACAATTTTCTCCTAAAGCATTCATACTATGTATCTAATAAAGCTTTAACCATCTCAAAAAGTATGGACATTACCAATATCAAGTTCTAACTATCAATCTTAATGGGTAGTATTTTTCTTGCCATTAGTTTGTTTTTCAAATATAACTCAGTCATAAAGCCCATAATATGTCAGCAAAGTTATGGAACACTGAATTTTAATGAACTTGGCAATGAACCTGGATGCCTTGAGTCAATCTTCAGTTTCACCACTGACTGACTTTCTGACCTAAGATAACCCCTTTTTTCTGTGATTCAGTTACCTTTCTGTGAAATAAGAAAAAAATTGTTCCCAAATCCTACTTCTCTTTTAAGTAATAATACAGGGCAGAATGAGGAAAACATGTAGATACATGAGAAAAAGAGTTGTTAATAACTTTGAATTCCCCAGAAATCAATATTTTAAAATAAAATGTGTAGTTATTTGGAGGAAAATCCATTTCAATTGTCTCACTTTGTACAGACACACACACACACACACACACACACACACAAATTGAGTTGGATTGACTAGAGTTAAATGTGAAAAGTGAAACAACAGAATTAAATAAAAGCCTTCTATTTCAAGGTAAGTTAAGCATATGTTGAAATCACCTCTTCCCATTCAAACATATAAAATGATAAAATAAACATTTTTAAATCTTAATAAATACAGTCATGGTAAGAAAAAAAAGTGAGAAATCTTTATAAGTCAGACATGAAGAGGTATTCTCTCATCTTCAGAAAAAAAAAGAGAGAGAAAGTATCCACAGTGCTAAGTAGGGACCAAAAATGCACCATATTTGGGGACTAGACTGGGGAAAAACATGGGGCTAATATTGCAACACCCATAGGCTTAAGAGCAAAAGCCACACAGGCCACACATAGGAGGACTGAACAAGGGACCAAAACGTAAATAAAGGCCAGAGATGTGCCACCTACCTACTTGAGGATTGGTTAAAGTCAAGTGATGCTAGTAGCAGCATCAATGATGCAGAATGAGGGCTGTAGAGTCATGTTATTTAAGTGCAGATGAGACTCAGAACTACATAAGCTATTAAGATGAAAGAGCTTTGTATTTTGCTCCTTCCCCAAGCAAAGTTTAATCCAAGATAAACACCCTGCAAAATTAGGGCTCAGCAACTCAGAGAACCTCCTCCTCCTCCAACACAATGCAGGATGTGTTGAGGACAAATAGATCATTGATGATTAGCTCTTAAATAAAAGTAACCAACCAACAAAGATTATAAATACCATGAAAAATACAACACATATCAACCAACAAAACTTACACTTGAAGAAATAGAGTTATCAAGAAATCTTAAAGAGACTTTATTTTTATTTTTTAAAAGATTTTATTGGGAAATTGGGGAAGGGGAACAGTCAAGTTGTTGTCATTCAATCTTAGTTGTGGAGGGCACAGCTAGCTCAGCTCCAAGTCCAGTCACCATCTCAGGGCTGCTCAGCTCAAGGTGCCATGTTCAATCTTAGTTGCAGGTGGGAGTAGTCCACCATCCCATGTGGGAGTTGAACCGGCAATCTTGTTAGGAGCATGTGCTCTCACCAGCTGAGCAATCCTGCCACCTGTTGGCAGCTCAACGTCAGCTCAGCTCAAGGGTGCCATGTTCAATCTTAGTTGCGGGTGGGTGTAGCCCACCATCCCATGTGGGAGTCCTTGTTGTTAGGAGTAC
>NW_017731443.1:783193-784172 GCF_001890085.2 Hipposideros armiger
GATCCTTGACTTTGGTCTTGGCAATGATTTTTTGGATTTGACACTAAAAGCAAAGGCAACAAAAGTAAAAATAAACAAGTGGGACTACATCAAACTAAAAAGTGTCTTCACAGCCAAAGAAACCATCAACAAAATGAAAAGGCAGCCTAGTGAATGGGATAAAAATTTTGCAAATCATGTATCTAATAAAGAGTTAATATTTGAAATATATAAAGAACTCATACAACTCAACAGCAAAAAAGCAAACAATCTGATTAAAAAACGGGCAGAGGATATGAATAGTCATTTTTCCAAAGAAGACATACATATGGCCAACAGGTACATGAAAAGATGCTCAACATCACTCAGCATCAGGAAAATACAAATCAAAACCACAATGAGATATCACCTCACACCTGTTAGAATGTCTATTATAAAAAAGACAAGACATAACAAGTGTTGGTGAGGATGTGGAGAAAAGAGAACCGTTATACACTGTTGGTGGGCATGTAAATTGGTGCAGCCACTATGGAAATCAGTATGAATGTTCCTTATAAAATTAAAAATAGAACTACCATATGATCCAGCAATTCCACTTCTGAGTATTTAACCAAAGAAAATAAAAACACTAATTCGAAAACATATGTGTACTCCCATGTTCATTGTACTATTATTTACAATATCCAAGATATGGAAGCAATGTAGGTGTCCACTGATAGATGACTGGAGAAAGAAGAGGTGGATATATACAATGGAATATTACTTGGCCATAAAAATGAATGAAATCTTACCATCTGTGACAACATGAATGGACCCAGAGGGTATCATGCTAAGTGAAATAAGTCAGACAGAAAAAGACAAATACCACATGATTTCACTTAAATGTGGAATAAAAAAAACTAACAAACAAAATAAAACAGACTCATAGATACAGAGTACAAAATGGTGGTTGCCAGGGGATAGGGGGTGGAGAATGGGTGAAATAGGTGAAGGGGATTAA
>NW_017731443.1:786152-787172 GCF_001890085.2 Hipposideros armiger
AAAACTAAACAAGCTTATATTATGGATACAGAGAATAGACTGGGGTTGGGTAGGGAAAGCACAAGATGAGTCTAGAGCATCCTAGAAATTAACAAAGTTCTTAACGATGATGGGAATAGATTAGAAGATACAGACCAGCTTGAAAAAACTTTCACTGACCAAATATAGGACAATAATATATACAAGATCTATAAGAATTAACTAAATAAATGGAGAGATATTCCATGTAAAGGATCGGAAATTTTTTACCTTGTAATTAATAAATAGTTTCAAAGTACCTCTCCATAAATTATGTATATATGCTGTTCCTCATTGAAGTTGCACTCATTAGTTTTAGTATCCATTGATGATTTTCTAAGTCCCTTATCCCTTCTGCATTTATTAGTTGGCATATTACCATAAAGAAGAGCTTTCCTTTGTCCCTTACTTATACCAGTATAAAGTTATGTGTTCTTATTTTATTCAATAAGTTATAATCCCTTACTATCATTATCAAGATGTCAGCTCTTCTCAACTTGATCTATAGATCCAAAGCAATCCCAATCAAAATCTCAGCAATTTATTTTGTGAATATTGACAAACTGATTCTAAAGTTTATATGGAGAGGCAGAAGACCCAAAATAGCCAATTCAATATTGAAGGAGAAGAAAAAAGTCCAGGGACTAACACTACCTGACTTCAAGACTTACTATAAATCTATAGTAATCAGGACAGTGTTCCATGACATGGAACATCTGTCAATTTATTTAGTTATTCTTTGATATCTTTCATCATTTACAAATGAGTGTTACTTCTGCCTTTCCAGTCTATTTGCCTTTTATTTCTTTTTCTTGCCCTATTACATTGGCTAGGACCGCCACTATGATTTTTAAATGATATTTTCAAAGACTTCTTATGAGATAAGAAAATGCTTACTCTAAGTGAAAAATATAAGATATACTGTGCAAAATGGTACTTCTATAAAATATGTACAAGAAAAAAAGACTTTAAGAAAAAATATTAGGGGCCAGCCAAGTGGCG
>NW_017731443.1:791482-792395 GCF_001890085.2 Hipposideros armiger
AATATGCAAAGAAATTGTTACTTTTTGAATGGGAATAAAAAGTATGGTAGAAATGAAAATGTCTTTTTTTCCTATTATGATTTTTTTCAATAATTAAAGAGAACTTATAGCCATCTAGTTTCTGTTAGTTTCCCCCCAAATAAATGATTTGTATTCAAGAAATCCTTTCAGAAAGTTGGGAGTGAAACAAAGAGAAACTTTATTTAGAACCCAACCTAATTATTCAGGGTAAAACTAAATGTTATTATTATTAATAACAGGTAATATTTACTAAACATTTCCTATGTGTTGGGCACTATACTAACAGTTTGTAATATTACCTAATAAATTCACATAACTCTATGAGGTAGAAATTCTGTTATCATTCCCATTTTTACAACTGAAAAAAATAATGCTCAAATGTTACGTAGCAGTAAAAGTTGGGGCTCAAGAACAGGGCTGACTGATTCTAAAGCCTGTGTTTTTAATCACTGTATATACTTATTTAGAGTGAAATAAATTCTAAGAATGTAACACAATATACACACCCAGTTTTTATTATTTTATTCTTTTTGGAAAAAAATCATCATATAAACAGCTGTTGTTTAAAGAAGATTTTTAGGTATTATTCTAATTCTTCAAGAACCTCTACAGTGATACTCTCATATGAGTAGAATATTACAAGAAAATGAGATTTAGGAAATCACTACCTTAGATTTATCATTCCATAGCCAACTGTACATCTTGAAACAAAATCGCATTATAACAGCAAAACTGAATCTCAATAACTTGTACATCATGGTGTCAAGCCTAAAATACAACCTGAACAGTATCTTAGCCTGTTTGAGCTGCTATAACAAAATACCACAGACAGTAGTTTATAAACAACAAAAAGTAGGTAGTTTATAAACAACAAAAATTTATGTCTCACAAT
>NW_017731443.1:796635-798094 GCF_001890085.2 Hipposideros armiger
TGACCCTTAGAGTTGTTGATCTTATGATATAAAATTAGATTTTTAATCTTTGAATATGAGAATATCAGACTTAAAAAAAAATAAATCAGACAACCAAGAGTTCACCACTCTGAATTTCTCACTCAATGTTGAACAAGCCTGGACCCGTCAATCTCTCTAACTTATGAAAAGCACCACTTCTCATTTCTTTACCCAACAAATTAACAGAGGACAAAACTAAACTTTTTTTTAAGTCTCTTTGATGTCAAAAGGGTGAACTACAGGGAAGAAGCAAAAACTGAACCTATCATAACCATATAACCATATACCAATAGCAAAGCTATCTTTCCTACTTTCAAGGGATGGTATTCTTATCCAGTGTATTGAATTTTGAAAAAAGGCCATACATTTTCTGACTTGAGAAAACCCCTGAACATTTTTTTAAATGATTGGCCAAAATTTATTTTACTAACGAGTTAAATTATATCAATAAACATGGAATGGGGAGATATTTTAAAAGCTAAAAATAAATCAAAATAATATGAATAGAAGAGACAAGAAATAAACAGCAAAAGAGAGACCTATAAATGTTTTTTTTCATATTCTGCCATCTCATCATGATAGGACATGAGAAGAAGCAGTGAGACTAAGGACATGATAGGAAGCAGCTTCTAGGCCTGGGCAAGAAGGACAAACTAAAACCATCACAGTTCACCAAATACATAGGTATTAATATGGAGTAATGAGAATTATTTAAATAAATCACCATTGTGATTATTTTCAAACACAAGAATTTATCTCTTAATGGGTATCATCCTTCAAAGTGTAGAAGATTATTCTAATTGATAGAGGACCTCAAATCTGGTCTGATTATTATATTCTAATAAGCAATCAGGAGGAATATAAAGCTATGCTTAAATTAACATGTAATGAGATATATAATAATTCTATACTAAAAATGAAAAATAAAATAATTCTATAAGAAGCAATTCAGCTAGATTAGATAATGGAGAAAAGAAAATGGAGAAGCCAAAAGAAAAAAGCTAAAAGTTTTAAACCTGGGGAATTATGAGAATGTTAGTGTCACTGAAGGGAATGGACATATTATACAGCAAGTTAGTTTCCAAGAAAATGAACCCAATTTTAGACATGTTGCACATGATTTCTCACAGGGACCCTCAAATGGAATAATCTAATTGACAACCAAAGCCAGAAACATGTTCGTGATGGAAAGGAAAAAAAAAAGTATCATCAGCACAGAAAGTATAGTTAAAGCCTTAAAAGTAGAAAAGCTACCTGAAATAAATGTAGAATAACGATGCAGGATAATGAAGGGAAGAAAGGCACATTGGTGACTGAACTTTAGGTAATATCTTCTAGGTTACCAAATAATCACCTTGAACATACCTACCTCCATCATAGTACTTAATCACAGTGCATTTTATTTTCTTTTTCTTTCTTTTTTTCTTTCTTTCTCTTT
>NW_017731443.1:803432-804646 GCF_001890085.2 Hipposideros armiger
AAAAGCATTCTCCATACATTTCTTTGAGGTAGACATTTTTAGGTAAATACTTCACTAAAAATTTTATTTTACATCTGAGGTTGTATAGAGTATTCAGAGAGGTGACAGTGACCTCAGTACCTTGTCATTGCTATATCTACACAATTTTATAGATAATCTTTCAGTAGGACTGCCAGATAAAACACAGGATAAAATATTGCATGGTACATATTTACACTAAAAAATTGATTGTTTATCTGAAATTCAAATTTAAGTGAGCGTTCTGTTTGGCTTTTTTTTCCCCCTAAATCTGGCAACCCTACCTTTCAGTACAAGTCTGTTTCAGAAAAATACCAAATTCACTGGCAGGAAGAGATGTAGTCTCATGGAAATTGGGTAATTCTTTACCTTTTACGAACTTCTTGCAGACCAAACCACCATAAATGCTTCCTGCAGAAGCAACTGTAAGAAACAGAATACAAGGAAATATCACAAATAAAACAATTAAATGGATTTTATCTAAAGAGTCAAATGGAAGCCTGAAAACACTGCTTAAAGATACAGAACATAAAAAAAGGTGACTACTACTAACAAGTTCAGTAAAAATAGAGACACTAAAGAAGTGTCATGAGGCCACAATTCTTTGGGGGCAGAATAACTTCTTGGAGATGAGACCAAATAGCCAAGTGTTTTCACCTATATTCAACACCAGAAAAAGATTATAGGAAGACTTCAAAATGTAGCTAGAAACCAGAGTATAACATATATCATGTCAGTTATGCATATTCCAGTATTTTAAAAAATGGCCTTTCTTTTCACCAATTTACTCATTAGTAGAGAATACTTTACTAGACTATCAGGTAAGAATTCTCTGTACCTAGAGTTCCAAATCTCAACATTAGAACATTTAGAGCAATAATTCTTCAGGGGAAGAGTGTGAGGGTTCAGGAAGCAGGTACCTAAGAGGGGACAAAAGATTAGAACCACCTGGAGGCTTTTTTTCTAAATTGAACATGCCCTCCCCCTCAGGGATGTGACCCACTAGTTAAGAATCTAACAATCACTGCCATAGGAACCAATGGAAATGTGTGTATCCCTCAAGAAATGTTTTTACTGCAGGCAAGGAAGAAAGGTTAAGAATCACTGAACTAGAGTGAAAGGCAACACCAGTCTCTAAATGTGTGCTTTCCAATACAGTAGCCACTAGCTAGCTACATGTGGCTATTTAAATTTAG
>NW_017731443.1:805456-807192 GCF_001890085.2 Hipposideros armiger
AAATAATACTTAATTGTTAAGCCTTCAACAATTACTGATGAAAAAACTGCAGTCATCTCTCAGCTTCTCACGAATGGATCATTCCAGTAATAAAATTTGCTGGTTTGTTGTGAGTTGAATTTTGTGCCTCTAAAAGAGATTTTGAAGAACTAAGCCCCAGTACTTGTGAATATGACCTTATTTGGAAATAGGGTGTTCACAGATGTTATCAAGTTAAGATGAGGTCGTACAGGAGGGTGACACTAAATCCCACTGGTGTCCTTATTAGGCCTGTGAAGACAAGATGCAAATAAACACAGAGAGAACATCACATGAAGACAGAAGCAGAGACTGGAGTGATAAGATACAAGCCAAGAAACACCAAGGGCTTGCTGGCAACTACCAGAAGCTAAGAGAGAGTCATGGAATAGATTTCTCCCTCAGAGCCTCCAGAAGGAACCAAACCTATTAAGACCTTGATTTTGGATGTCTGGACTCCATAACTGGGAGAGAAGAAATTTATTTTGTTTTAAGACACCCAGTTTGTGTTACTTTGTTATAGCAGCCCTAGGTAACTAATATACAGTTCTTCATCAAAGACTTCGGACCAAAGCACCATCACTTCACACTTTTAGGTAAGGATGGCATATTGAACATATACAACATCTCTTCTTACTTCCTCCTGAAATCTGGATAAAACAATACAAAAGGAATATTTTTAAAAAGGAACAAACCCACAAAGAAAGAGAATAAGACACAAAGGTGATTGGAATAAAATTCTAGAAACTGAAAAGCAGATGTACTAGTGGGAAAAGATTTAGATCTGAGAAATTGAATTATAAGCCAGAAAAGGGGAAGGCCAAGAAACAACCCAAATTATACAACAAAATCCCCAAAGACTTAGGAATAGCATTAATCAGGAACTTCTGGAAGTAGGGGTAGGATGGGAGCTAAAATAAGGACAGTTGGTTGAAAAAATGAATTTAAGAAGTAGTCAGATCTTTCCATTTCCTCCTCCACTCAGCATTCTAGGGACTGGCTCTCCCTAACCTTGGTTGGGGGTGGGGGAGAGAGGCTATTCTTTGAAAAGGTAGAAAGAACATTAGGTCTCTAGGCTAAGAACCAAAGTTGTACTAAAAACAAATGAATTGAGTAAACATAAATAGAATGCTGAGATACCCAACATTCCTTTTACCTCTCAATCCCAAAATGCTGGCAATCTGGTTTTCTATCCACCTGGTGAGATGATGACCATGTGCACAGAAAATCTAGACTATATATTGAATGTTAATTAATAATTACCACAAAGGGTAAAATTACCAGAAAGTCTCACTTTCCATGTTTCTGTAATGTTGGAATGTCTTATAACAAGCACGTATCACCTTTCCCCCTACCAAAAAAAAAATGAAAATAAATATCAGAGACAGTAAAGAGAAGAGAAATGTCCCCTATACTAGATGGGCTGAAGAAATCCACTAAGCTCAAAATTCCTTTAGAATTGGGTTTCTTGCCAAAAGCTCAAGTCCTCTGTGAAATCAAGTTGGCTACCTTAGCAACAGTTTATCGTATCAGAATCAATGCACAAGTTAATACAACTATATACAGACCAACACCACCCTAGCCATGTAGTTAACCATCTCTCTCATGAATGGTGGAAACTCTGCTGTCAGAGTGGAGTTCATGAGAGCAGAAGCAGACCAACCTATGGGTGTTTACTGCTAGGTACACAAAGAGAAGACAGGTCATTCCAGTTCAGG
>NW_017731443.1:810207-811541 GCF_001890085.2 Hipposideros armiger
CGGCCTGCTAGGAGAGGATCTGGAGACACCCCCGAGACGCCAGGACCGGTGGGCGGGTCGCGAGGTTGGGGAGAACCTGTCCGCGGCAAGCGAGGCTGGAGGCGAGCAGGAATGAGGCCAGGCCACGACTCCTCCTTTCTCCCGAAAGACACTTTCCCACGGTCCCGCCGAGACGCAGCCCTCAACCCTTTTCAAAATGCTTCGGCTTGGACCGCTCTCAGCCGGGAGAAGCGGCTGGTGCAGGACCCCAAGCTGGTTCTTGACCCCAAGCAGCCTCACCTCCTGCGGGGGCTGCCCCAAGTGCCCTCCGGCCAACCTCTGGTTCCCAGATTTAGCAAATAAAAATGCAGAATGTACAGTTAAATTTGAATAGCAAAAATAAAATGTTTTAAGTGTACGTATATCCCATGTAATATGAGACACCTAAAAAATTAACTTGCTCATCTGAAATTCAAAACTATTTTATCAGGCAACCTGCCCCAAGTATGTTCCCAGCCGAATTCCAAGGTGCCCAGATACCCCCAGGCAGGACCGAGAAGGGGACACCCGCCCGCAGGGAAAAGGCACCTTCCCACGTTAGGCTTCACGAAATACGCCAACAGCAGGTTTTCCTAGGCTCCGGCTGACGGGAGAAGCTCTGGGGTTTTCTAAGAGCATTCCCAACTGAAAGGAAGGTCGTTCAGACTCCAGCTGCAGGGCTCTGGGCAAGTTCAGGGACGGGAGTGGCTAGGGGGTTGAGCCCAAACGGATAATCTGGCAGCTGGTTTCTCTGGCAGCCAAAAGAAAACTGGTGCGAGATTCCTGCCTGGCAGAGAGTTGCCCAAGGAGAAGGGTGGGACAGGGTGTTGGCTGCTTTCCTGGGAGAAATTCTTCCACCCAGGTCCAAGGAGCCAGGATTGGACAGAAAAGGCAGGGGAGCTGGCAGAGTGCGTGCTCAGTGTACAACCTTGGTGCTAACTCCAAAGAACATGTCTACTGAGACCTGAATCATAGCCCTCTCCAGGCTGCGTTCAGCGCTGTTCACCACCCTCCCCATCTCAGCTGCTCACAGGTAAACCTATTGGAGAAAGGTGGCTTTTATTTCTGGAAAATTCATCATAATACCATCTCAGCCTTTATAAGAGAGAACTGGCATTTGGGGAATCATTGGAGCTTTCTGTCCCTTTCACTCTCCTCTTTCAGGTGTCCCGTTTAGGAAGAGAGTTGGCCAAGGGGAAGAGGGGGAAGGGAGCTAACATTTATTGAATGACTGCCTGTTGTTGGACACCACTGGCCTTTTATATAAAACTTTAACTCTCATAAGTATCTTGTGAGACAATTGTTACCTTCACTAT
>NW_017731443.1:814196-822853 GCF_001890085.2 Hipposideros armiger
GGGCCAGTCCAGGAGATTTTATTCCTTTCCTGTTAGTGTCCAATTTCTCCTCTTCCTAGATAACCAATATAATCTATATCATAAAATCGTTCTGCCCTCTGTAACTGGCTTTTTACCTTCTCTCTAGGCAGGGCTGAATTTATCCTGCCAGCTGATGATGTCCACTGGAAGGGAAGTATTCTTTGTGGCATAGAAGCATTGGGAATAAAAACAGCAGTGTAATCTGGTCATGTATGGCCAGGTAAACTCATTGATCCAAAGGTCAGACTATCAACTTTATTTGAAAGACAAGTAGGCTAACTGGGACAAAGATTCGTCTTCTAGGAGCCCCGGTAAAGAGGACACTGGATCCACGTGTTCAGTCATGCCTCTCTTTGTATGATTACAGTATTCGGAAGTACTTCACCAGGAATGCTGATGTACACAGTCTTTAAAGCTAATAATATGGAACCTTAGTTGAGCTAATTTTTCCCTGCTCTCTAAAATTGACTTGATTTTCATCTGTTCTAGCTTTCAGGCCACTTCTACCTTCTGTTTCCCCAACTTCTATTCTTACCAGTTGAGAAGAGGCTATGGGCTTGAAAGTCTAAAAGGGTCAGAATGTCTGAATTCTTTTCCCATTTTACCAATTACTTTAGGTGTTATGTTCTAGTTTTCCACAACTAAAATAGGAAAATTCTCCCAGGAATATGGTTAAAATAACATCTGTGAAACAATTTGAGAGTTTTAGAATCTTTAAATTAAAAGAAATCTTAGAAGTCATTTAATCTAGTATTTCCCAACTAGAGGAGCAATATTTTTTCCAATTTCTTTTATCCCCAATCCTCTTCCTGAATAGCCTTTCTCTACCTCCTTCCTTGCATCTGCCTGGTATCCAAGACAGGAAATTGATCTAGTTTGCACAATATGTTTAATGTACGAGTATTTAGGGTTGGGAAACACTGCCCTAATTCACCTCCCTATTTCATGCAATAGTCATTCCAACAGTCATGACAAGTTGATATCTAGCTTTTACTTAAATATCTAGTGTTGGGAAATTTGCCACCTCAGAGTCAAACCATTCCAGTTTTGGACAGCCGTAGTTTGGTGGAGAGTTTTTCATTATGTTGAATTGAAATCTGCCTCACTGTATCTTCCACCCATTGATCCCAGCTCTATCCTTTGAAACCACAGGGAATTCATCTAATCCTCTTATAAAGGAGAGAAGGGAATACCCAGGGTTGTTATTGTTAACTTGTCACAGTGGTTCAGACCTGGCCTGAGTGATTGTATTATGGATGTCCTGTGCTTTGTACACTAGCTGTGTTCCTAAAACATCGTATAAACCGAGTTTTGTGTGAATCGAATCATTTTAGACATACTGGAAAGTTGACAGTTTAAAAGAAACCCTGTTCTCAGTTCTTTCATAAACTGAAGAACCTTTTTGTAATACAAATAACCTCCCCCATTAACCATTTATACAAATCTGTGTTTTCATGCATTATTACAGGCTTCACTTTAGTGTACTTCAGGGATGTTGCTTTTTTTTTTTACAAATTGAAGGCAAGACCCTTCCCCACCAAAACGATTACGGCTCAGGGCTGGCCGAGTGGCTCATTTGGTTAAGAGTTGGCTTGCGAATGCGAGTGCTGAGCAGCAGGGCTGCTGGTTCGGTTCCCATATGGGGCAGTGATGCTGTGCCCTCTACAGCTAAGGTGGTGAACAACAGCTCAACCTGGAGCTGGGCTGCTTTGAGTGGCCTGCGATGGTGTAAGCTGCAGTGGGGCTGCAGTGGGCTGCCATGAGCTACCGTGAGTGGGCGGCAGCCTGCATGAGCGGCCAGCAGCCAGCAAGAGCTGCCATCAAATGGCTGGCGACCGACTGCCTCAGCCGGGAAGAGAGCAAAGATCATAATACCAACATGGGTCAGTGAAGTGATGTCCTCCACAACTAGACTGAAGAACAAAAGGACAGCAACTTGTCTTTTCCCCTTCCCCGATTTCCCAACACTATTCCCCTCCCCCAATTCCCCAATAAAATCTTTAAAAAATAAAAAAGATTACAGCTCACTTTATTGTGATACTCACATTATTGTGGTGGTCTGGAACCGAACCTGGAATGTCTCTGAGGTAGGCCTTTATGTTTTACTTAAGGCAAGATTTACCTGCATACAAAACAAATAAAATAATAGCAATAGCTGACATTTATTGAACGCTTATCAGGCACCAGCCATCATGAACCTGACATGCATTAGTTAATTTCTCACCACAACTTAATTTTTTTAAAGTATCCCCTATTAATAAAACAATTATCCCCTATTTATAGAAAAGAAAACCAAGTCTCAGATAAATGAAATAACTTGTTCAAGGTCACACAATTTGAACATGATGGGCCAGAATTCCAACAAGGCCATAAGACTCAAGGGTCTTATATCCTAACAACCAGGAAGTTTCAGATGTTAATAGTAGTTAAACAATAGTAGTACCACAGCACAGGTAAATTAGGCTACAATACAAGAAACTGACCTAAACTTCCATAACTTCAAAGATGTACGCAAGGGTGGCCACTGAAAACGGCAACTAGACTTGGAGCTGAGCTGCGCCCTCTACAACTAGATTGAAACAACGACTTGACTTGGAGCTGATGAGTCCTGGAACAACACACTGTTCCCCAATAAAAATAAATACATAAATAAAAAGATGTACACAAAATCTATTCTTTTGGCATTGTAGGCTTCCTAGCACAGCTCACATTTTCCAGTGCAATTTGATCAAGGAACCCCAAAAACTTCCCTTCAGCTATTAGTAGTAGGCAGATGCTGCCCAAATTTATTTCAGGTATACGGGGATGATCAGACACTTTTTCAAGGGGTGTGGGGGGTGTCTCTATATTCCCAGGGGTTTGTGGCATAACCTTCTTAGAAGAAAGAACTGGTTCATTATTGACAGGTTAAAATCAAAAGTACAGAGAATCGTGGGTGATCCCCACCTGCTCTTAGATGGGTTAGAATCATTCAAACAGATTTTTAGGTCCAGTTTTTAATGGCGTTGAGGCTTGGAACTTAAAAATAGTTTGGGATGGATGGTCTGTAAATAAGTGCTGTTTTGAATCCAACTTGACAAAGACAAATAGATGAAATACTTCTATGTCCTCAAAGCAGTTCCATTTTCTCCAGTTTCATCAACAACAGGGTGCACTCACAACATTGCACAGCTCAGCACACATCCCTCGGGGCTCCTAGAACCCTAGACTTCTCTACACTGGGTAAGGGAGCTCCAGGTAGGGCTCCGTCTTCCAGGCCCCACCTCCCTCCACCCCATTATCAGAATGCCCCATTTGACTTGGCTTTTTTACATACAGTCTCAATCATAGACTCAGGTGAAAAAATATGTAATTTTTTTATTTCTCAACCTAGCTCTTCAGCCTCCATTTCTACCAATGGCAGAAATATAACAAATGTCATCAACTCAACACAATTCAATCATTTCAAGTGTTGTAGACAGTCAAGAGATTCTCCTCCCTGTCCCCTTGCCCCATGATGTTCTAGTTTGGGGGTTATGCATCATTCTGACATCAGGGAAGGGGCATCAAAGTCAAGTGCCATCTTCTGTCTCTTGCCTGATAAAGCGTAGCTTCCTTCACTTGGTCTTGGCCACCGGGCTTTATGGCCACTGCATCTGCGGCAGGGTTCTCTGGCAGGTGGAAACTGTGGTCTTGGGATAGACCAGGGGTCAGCAAACTGCGGCTCGTGAGCCACATGCAGCTCTTTGGGTACGTACGTGTGGCTCTGAAGTAAAATTGAAAATGAAAATAAAACTAGCATAGTTTCATTTATAAAATTTTTAAAGCATGTTATTCATATAATGGTGATTATGTAAAAAAATATATTTATGGCTCTTGAATAATTTTGAAATTGTTGTGAGGGACAGGATTGGCTCTTCCAGGGGTCAGCAAACTTTTGAGACAGAATGTACCCAAAGAGCTGCATGTGGCTCACGAGTCGCAGTTTGCCGACCCTTGGTATACACAAAGCACAGTGGTTGCTTCATAGGGAGCTTAGTGGCTCCCACCTCAGCAGTTCCTGGTACTGCTGAACCTCCATTTCCTAGCTTGGCCAGGCACCCCTCAGTCCCTGCTGTGGGTTCTCACCCCCCCCACACACACACACACACGCACACAACCCACAGCAATCCCCATAGGCACCCTTTCAGTTTTCAGCTCACTCTCAGACTCCTCGTGGGTGGGACACCATGGAAATTTTCATATTTCCTCCAAACCTCAAGGAGCCAAGGAGACTCAGGCTTAAGTGGTGAGAAGGCTGGAGGTGGTGAGGAGATGGAATTTACCTGATCTGCTGTGTCTACACAGGTGATGGTGTCATTTGTACTCTGGCATTGGCCCGTTAGCACAGGGTACTTTGAAAGGCTGTGTCTTCTCAGAGTTCCAGGAATGAAATGAAACATAAGCCCCTTCTGTCCACTATTGTTTGGCGGTGGGGACAGCAAACAAAGTCCCACAGTGGCATCTAAACTCTCTTGCTCTCCTCTCCCAATCCTCTCCCGTTCTACTCCGAACCCAAAAAGGATTGTATTTCCTGTGTGGAGGAGAAACGTACACGTTCTTTCCAATACGACAGTTGATAACATAAACTCTGAGCTTTGGGTTTATCAGGTTCTGTCTCTTGGTATTTAAAAGGAAGTTTCTGCAGGAAAAAAAAAAGTCCCTCTCTCCCAGCCAGAATTCCCCACACATTCTCTCTTCCCTCTGTTTCCCACCCACTGCCCTTCTCTCCGTCTCACATGCACCATGCATCCTGCAGCAGCAGGCCTGGTAGCCACACACTCTGTGCCCCTGTAGCTAAGAACATGGCTCAAGTGTCAGACTGTCTGGGTTAAAATGCCAGCTCTACCCCTGCCTGGTTCAGTGACGCTGGGCAAGGCACTTCATTTCTCAATGACTCCATTTCCTTTTCTGTAAAATGGGGTGCATCCTTAGCTCTCAGAATTGTTACAGGATTAAATGAAATGGTAATCTGTAAAGTGCTAGAAATATAATTCTCAATTAAAGTTAGGAATGGCTATTATATTATTCCTCATTCTCTGCCTAATTAATGCTCTCATAGTTCAGACCTAGCTCAGATGATCTGACCTCCATAGCCAGGTTATGACTCTGTTATATACTCACATAGCATCCCAAACTTTTCACTCATAACACTCATTATACTTTGTGATTGTATATCTGCGCATACATACTTTGCAATTAATATTTTATTCATGTCTGTCAACCCCACCAGACTGTAAGCTTCAAGAGCACAGAAGCTGTTGTCCATTTCACTCACCATTAGATTCCCCAGGCCCAACACAGTGCCTGGCACATAAGCCAGATAGTTTTTGAATGAATATTTGATTGAATGGGAGGTGAGGAAGTGGAGGCAAGAAGTTCAAAGGACTCAAGAAGACTGTAAACATAAAGAGGAAAGGCAAACCTGAAACTATTAATAATAATGTAAATAAATAAATAAAATTTACAAAAGAGGAAGAGCAAGACTTGGAGGAGGATCCAGGTTTCTCACTTATTTTTGAAGCTGGCAGGCACTTGAGCATGTTTAAATGGTGATGGGAAGGAGCCTGCAGAGAGGGGGCTCACCAGAAGGAGTGCGAGCTGTGAGGCTGTGGGAGGGCATGGGACTTAGGGCAGATGCCAGAAGAATCAGTCTCAGATGGAGGCACCCCTCTTCCATGCTACAGGAGCAAGAGCAGAGAATTGGGCTGTGTCTGTAGGTTTGGTAGCAGGAAGTCCTTCTAAGACCTTTCCATGAGTCTCGGTAATGTAAGCAGCAAAGATGGATTCTTCAAGAAGCTCAGCATATTGGTGAACATCATTTCATTTACTTGTGCAACTTATGTAAAAAGGAAGCAGACGTTTTCTCCATCCTTGACTGTACTGACGCACTACAGAGCAAAATAACAAGTTTCCAAAGCCATTCAGTGCCAGAGCAGAGACAAGTGATTTCGGTGTTCTCTTTATGGACCCCTTTCCTCCCAAATTAGGAAACAGTATGGGAAAATGACAACGTGGTAAAATAATAATGGCTGACACTGGTTGAGTGCTTACTATGTACCGGGCACTGTTCCAGTGTTTTACCTGCAATAACTCATTTGATCCCCACATTATACTACCATTTTACAGGTGAGGAAACTGAATCCCAGGGAGGTTAAGTAACTTGCCCAAGGTCAACAGCTAGTAGGTGGCAAAACTAGGTTTTAAACCCAGGAACTCTGACTCCCAAGTGGTTGCTTTTAACCACTCTGCTAAACCCCCTCTCTAGCAGAGGGGAAAGAATATATTAGAAATCAGAAAACCTGTTGCTCTACCATGAACTAACTCTATAAACCTGGTCATTCACTTAGGTATCTGAACATCAGTTTGCTCATCAATAAAATAAGGTTGACAGTGTTTACCTTATGAGGTGTTTTTTTGTTTGTTTTGTTTAAGATATTTATTGGAAAATTGGGGAAGGGGAACATTGTGTTTTTCCAGGACCCATCAGTCCCAAGTCAAGTTGTTGCCCTTCAATCTTTGTTGTGGAGGGCGCAAGCTCAGCTCCAAGTCCAGTCGCTGCTTTCAATCTAGTTGGGGGAGTGGGGGTGTAGTCCACCATCCCATGCAGAAGTCGAACCAGCAACCTTATTGTTAGGAGCTTATGAGGGTTTTTTTTAAAAGGATTATGAAATGCTGAACCTGGGAACTGTCTATACAAAAGATAATATTATGCTGATCGGAAGACCTAATATCCTTGTCTTCTAATTGGGTCACAATCTAACAAGCTGTTGTTGAAACCCCGCCCCACTTCTCATAACCAGCAGAGCAGCAGAGGTTGGAGGTTCTGGCTCCTTTGGCAGATGAGCTGATTCTCATTCCATCAACTTTAACCTCCCTGACCAAGCCTCTCTGATGACTGAGAGCACACCTCAGTGCCTCCTTCCCACCGAACACACTCACTCTTACCTCTGGGAACAGTGACAGCTTATGCCCTCGCTTCTCTGATTTTGTGGCCTGAAGGAGTGACTGTTAAAAAAAATAAGTAATAAATAGCCTGACTACAGCTAACAGTGAGGTGCACCCCAGAAGGCCAAGTTCCACTTCGGCGGTAGAAGCACTGCTCTAGTTTAGTCGTAGAACCAGACTATCAGGGCTAGCAGAGAACTTTAAGGTCATCTTGTAGTGCAACTCCCTGACCCTCCTCCCAACCCACTTTATAGACCAGGAAAACCAAGGCGAGGTAGGTGAGATGACACAACTTGTTAGGGTTGGTAGCAGGACTTATCTGAACTTGGACAATGTTTTCACGTGGGTTTAACACAAGTAATTTTACCTTGCCAGAATGTTACCTGTAAAGTACTTCAATTACTTATATATTTGTTTTGGTATGCATACCTTTCAGAAAGGAACAAAACCCTAAAATTCCACTCCTCATAAACAAACAAACAAACAAACCTTAAACCCAGTAATTCTGGCACATTCTCCACATTGCCCTTACTTGGTCATTTCAGGCATTTCCGCGGTAGAAACCCGCCCACATGGTGAGGGACAGTATAACCTAATGGTTAAGTTTAGACTACTCTGTACAGAGCCCAATCTTTACAGAGCCTAATTATTATTAGTTCATCTCTGAGCTTAGTTTCCTAGGCTGGAAGAACAGTACCTACTTCTTTGAGCTGGAGTGGGGGTGGAGGTCACATGAGATAATGTGCTTTTAGCACACCAACTCTGCACTTTATGACTTTGTTTTTATTTGAACGTAATTCTTTTCTCTCCTAAGCAGATAGTAGTTCACCTTAGTTAATGACCTTAGACCACTCAGACACTATTAAACCAAGGAGAAACCCAGCTATGCCAGGCCTAGAAATGTCCATCCCCACCCCCACTCCCTCTTAAGACAGTGAGTAGGCCGGAATTCTGGTTGATAAATGAGAGGAGCTGAGAAGGAGCTGAGAGGAGCTGCAGCGATGACTATTCCGAGAGTCTGATCTGCGAGGAGGCGAATCTCCATCGTACGTACCATGGAAATGCTTTGGAAAAGAGAGCCGGCCTACCTGCCTGAAGGAGGATGGGAGAGAGAGGGCACGGATGCAAGAAACGTTTAAAAGGAAATGAACTGAAGGTGCCCGAAGAGGAAAATTTGAAAAGGAAAACAGAGGCTGAATATTGGGAAGCCTTCTGGGCGGTGAGTGCCGTTAAAGGAAGGATTGCGTATCCTGGGGATACAGATTTTGGACGAAAATCGGAGTAGGGACAAAGGTGGGGCGTACAAACTGCAGAGATCAAGCCCGGTAAGCTGTGGGGGCTACCCAAACGGCCCGGGGGTTGCCGGGGCTGGCGAGGACCGGAAGGCGGGGTTATGGGGGCCACCCGCAGGGAAGGTGGGGAGGGGGTTGGGAGCCGGTCAAGGAGCCGCCGCCGCGTTATCCCTGGGGAAGGTCAGCGACCCGAGGCCGGGGAGCTGTGCGGAGAACCGTAAGGGGCCGCGGTTGCCATGGTGCCAGTAGGGGAGGGGGTCACTCGGACCCCGCCCGGAGCCCCGCGGGGCCGCAGGCTCCAGATGGTCCCGGGCCTCCCGCGGGAGCCGGCGGCCTGCGGCAGGGGGGAGGCTATTGTCCTCCTTCCGCGGCGCCGCA
>NW_017731443.1:823028-862866 GCF_001890085.2 Hipposideros armiger
TGCCGCCGGGCCACCCGTCGCTGTCCGCAGCCGCCCCTCGTGGCCGGGCTGCGGGCGCGGCAACTACCGGTGCGCCCCCGCCCGCCGCGCTCCCGCCTGCGCGGCCGGCGCTCCGCACGGAGGTAGGTGCCGGCTCCCGGGCCCGCTTTGTCCCAGCCGGCCGAGCAGCGCGCTTTATGCAGCCGCGTGTGGGCGGTGGAGTCGGGGTCGGGGTCTGCGCCGGCTGGGGGAGCCAGGGAGGGAGGATGCGGCGCCTGTCCCTCGCTCCCACCCGGTCCCAGGGACAGGATGGAGAGTTATGGACCAGCCACCCAAGTACCGGTGTGCGGGCGGTGGGGGTCGAAGCTTGGGGAACGCGGGCCTTTCCGGAGCCGAGAGAAGAGTCTGGAAGAGTGGGGGCTGACTAATGCGTTAAGAAATCGGGTCAGCTGGGCTCGGAGAGTGTCTGACAGCGCCGGCCGCTTGCGTCGCTGAGGCTTCTGAGCGGACTGGCCGGCTCCGGTCCAGGTGCTGCGGACACGCTCGGCCGTCTCTGCCAGGCATCGGCGAGCGCCCGGCTCCTCTCGGCGGGGGGGCTGCTGGGGGTTCCCTTTGGAGCCGAGTGGGCTTCTCCTCGCCTCTTTGGTAGCTAGCTCCATGCTCTCCTTGTGCATCCTCACAGTGTGTGTAAGTGGGGGACACGGTTGGCTGTGGTGGCCGGAACACTGGCAGAGAGAGAATGAAGCCCCTTTGGTGATGGGGAGGCTGCCTTGTAAGTAAGGCGTCTCTGTGGCGGAGACTCCTGGAGAGCTCGGAGTCCGCCCCACACAGAACTACCCGGCAAGGCCTCCTCGCTGGGGTCTTCCAATTCTAGCAGCACAGTGGGCCTTTCCCATCCACTCCAGATGGGAAGGACTTTCCCCCACTAATCCTGTGGCAATGCATGCTTGTCTGAGCTTCTGGCTTGCCCCTGTCCTAACCTGCTAGTTGTTGTCTCCGTGGGTTGTTTTTCAGCCTCCTACCCCTCCAGGAGCAGCCCCAGTTCCAGCTCTGGAGAGCTAGCCCGTTCAGGCATGGGCAGGGTAGCCAAAAACCAGTTTTCCCTGAAGATGAAGGGGGCAGAGTGCGTTCCAAATATGTGTCTTAGCTTGAGGTGCTGGGCAACCTCTTGGCATATTCAGAAAAGCAACGGATTAGAGAGGAAAACGCTAATACGGGTCTTAGATTTGTCCCTTAGAGAAACTGATGTAACCCATGGGTTACAGGCTTGGGGGAGGGGAGTAGCAAGGGAGTGAAAATGAGTCTGAATAATTCTGCCCTCAGTGGAGGATGCAAAGGAGATCAGACAAAAATGCAGTCCCTTTCTTTAGCCCGGTTCCTAAGTTCCTTAGAGGAGAGTTTCTGTGCTCCATCAGGAACACAGCCTGGAGGAAACAGATTGGGGTTCTGTCTCTCCTGCCCAATCTCTGATTGATGAGCACATCTGTCTTTTGCCTTCCTAACAGCCCTGAGTTTATTTGTGATTTCTTTTTCCTTTTCTCTCTCTGCCGGTCCACACATACTCTTGAGTTCAGTAAGACTTTTACTTTGCCAAAGTCCCCATTTCTTCTAATCTATTATTGATCCTGCTGTCATTTGTTCATCTCTGCCTTCCCACAGAGTCTGGCCATGTCCATCTCCTTCCACACATCTGTGATTCCCCCGTGTTAGGTCATCAACTCTTATTTGTCTCATTAGATCTAGAGCCCACTCCATCTCCGTTTTCCTCTCATCGCCTGAGGCTTCTGGCTCTTTATGGGTCGTGAGGTTTCTGAGGGGAAGTTATATTTGAGTTGAGCATGGGATAGGAACCCAGAAGCTAACCTCAGGTCACACTCACCCCTGAAACTTTTTGTCTTCTCAGTCCTCATAGCTCCTCTGTTAACTCTTAATTGCTCCTCATCTTTGGACAACCGTGGCCCTCAAAGTGTGGCCCCAGACCAGTAGCTTTAGTATCATCTGTGAACAAGTTAGAAATGGAGATTGTCAAGCCTTAGCCTAGACCTACTGAATCGGAAACTCTGGCGTCAGGCCCAGTGGTCTGTTTTCATAACCCCCACCCCTCAGGAAATTGTGATTTGTGCAAGTTCCAGAATCCCTGGTCCTCAGCTATAGAGCCTATCCCTAAGAGCCCTCCAGCTGGAGAGCAGAGGGGCTACAGATCCCATTTTCATTCTTTCCTTAAGCTTTTCTCTAGCTCTAAGACATTATTCCATGGCAAATAATAATAGTCCATTCATTCACTACCCCTTTATCGAATCCTATATTACTGGGCTTGGAAAACACAGCCCTTGTCCTCAGTGGGTTAAAAGCTGATCGGGCAGAGAGACACATAAACAACTAACTGTGATACAATGTGATAAGTGTAATAATAGCTGCCTGCTGAAGTGCTGTGGGAGCACAGAGGAGGGAATGATCCACTTGCTCTGAGGGAGGTAAAGAATTAATCAGGAGCAGGATGTGGTGAGACGAGGAATTAAGGAACAAGTCAGGCTCTTAGCCCCAGGGATAGGATTTTTAGCTTTGCCCGCTGACAAGAAAGGGGAAGGGGGGAGGGGGCAGCTGCCCTTGAGGAACGGGCACGCGGCTGAGCAGAGCCTGCATCCAGTAGCGCTGGGGCTTAGAATCTAGCAAGACCCCCCCCCCCCATTTGCAGCTGGTGAGTGTTGGCTTTCTTCAAGCCTGAATGATGTGAGCTACCTGGGTCTGGCCTGGAGGTCAGTGGCTAAGAATAAGGCGCTGGTGAAACTGTAATCTGGATTAGCTGCTGTACCACCCTCTCACTAGAGTTCCCTGTGAAGAGAGACAGGGAGTCATGGGCTGGGGGGCAGGCAGACTAAGGAAATGTGAGCATGGAGACCCAAGTCATAGGCGGGGAATGATACACACAGCGAAAAGAAACCAGAGCAGGATCTGTGTAGAAGACACTGTAGGAACCTGGAGATGGCAGGAGGGAACACAGACAGAGAACACAGCATATTCTCCAAATGGCCACGGGGCTGCCGGGCCCACATGCTTGAAAACTAAAACCACCAGAGAGCATGGTTCACATGCAAGTCTATGGAAATAAAGTCCTTGGAGTTCCATATGGTGGCCCAATGAAGATCTGTGATCTAAGGACACCAGTGCCATCTTGGTTCCTTTTCTTTATGACAGCATCTCTGGAAATTCAGGATGTATGTCAAAATTTGATTTGGCCAAAGGAGCAGTTAAGTGGCTGAATTTTTGTTTGGAAGAAGGAGAGGTTCCAACTTCATACTTTCTGCCCAAAATGATAGAATTCCACAGAGAGTTTCTAGTAGCTGGACCTTGCTGGGAGGCCTGGATTCTATGTCTGGGCCCCCATAGGATCCCTTGTGAGAACCAAGTTGGAACCAAAAAAAAAAAAAAAAGAGGAAGCCAAAGCAGTCCATGGTTTTATCATCTTACAGAGGGGTGGGAGATGGGGCAGGCAGGGACCACAGCAGTTTGGAGACAGGGTCAGACAGTCTCCTTCCTTAAGTTCCTATCCTTTGTGGAGTACAAAGATGTAAAGCAGGATATGAAAACCTCACAGGCCTTCAAGGGCCAGACAGGCAACAAAAATATGTGACATGTCTGGAAAGAAACAGAAGGGAATGGTGGGGCCTGTAGAGAAATGGAAAGCACAGGCCCACTTCGAGGAACCCCCCCAAAAATTATTTTTAAACAGCATACTGGCCACATACTGGGGGCTGGCTTTAGTAGGTTTGTGACTCCTGATAAAAGGAAAAGGGATCATGGAAACAGAAGGTGAGGGGGGCCTGTATGTAGGACTTATTGTGGGGAGGTCTATGCAGGGAGAGTGCGAGTGCTAGAAATATTCATCCCGGAGCTAAGTGTGAGCGTGGCTGCTGGTGAAGGGCTGAGAAGCATGAAATTGAAATGGTCCTGGGGCTTGGCCTGCTTTCCCGTCCAGCGACTGAGGGTATTAGGTGACTCTAGCTCAGGTCACACCTTGCCCACAGAACCCTTTGCTCAGGGTGACTCAACTCTGACCTAGAGTTTATTTTTATATAAATATTTACAGAGCAAATTCAAAGGCTCTGTTGGGGACTAGGGGAAAAGATGGATTTTAAACAGAAAGGAGTCTTAGGCCTAGTGGAAATGAAGCTCTCTTTCCTATTACAGGAACGAAAGCCCAAATCTGGGAACCCTAGACCTTAGCTCCCTTGCACGTCCGTCATTCACGCTTCTCCCAGGAAAGTCCTTACGTGTTTCTCTTTGGGAGAAGGGAGGAGCAGGCAATCCTGGCCTTCACGTGGGTCAGGTTCAGCTTCGTGGAACCAGTTAATGACGGAAGCCAGGCTCTGCCTTTGCATGCCGGTGGGAACACACCTCCCTACCCACCCACAGCTCACCACCCATTCGTTCTTCCTCCCCCAAAATTATACAAGAGCTTCTCTGTACCTCCTTCCCAGAACCAGAGACTGCCAAGATCATAGCCCTCGCCCTAGGAAGTGGTGCTAAGGATTAAACTGTATCTTTGTGTTTGAGAGGCACTAGGAAAATGAGAAATGCAGAATTTGGGGTGCAGATAAAGTTACAGATCCAGCCCCCTCCATTCACTTGGATGGCTGCTGAATGAATGCTAAATTACACAAGAACTTTGGATAGTAGAGTTTTTTGTTTCTTTTTTTAAATCCCTAGCAGCTAATCTAAAGCTCATTTGTTAGTTTTGAGAGGGACAGGGTTTGTTTGCATAATGTAGCGTCCGTTAGTAGCGCTGGCAAGCGCACATTTCTGATTTCCCCAACCTGGTCCCTAGAAGGGAGCAATGGGTACTGATCTCTCCCGGGGAGCTCAGAGGGACTCCAGGAAGTTTGAGGAGTGTGTCAGTGTTGTGATTGAGAGCTTGTCCCCCAAAGTCAAAAAGAACCTCACTTCAGAATCCTGCTCTGCTCCTTCCAGCCATGTGAACCTTGAACAGTGACCGAACTTACACGGTGCCGCTTCCTCATCTATGAAATGGGGATGATAATGGGCCCTCGCCCATAGGTTATGATGAGATGATGCATGTAAATGGTGAGGACACATGTCACGGCTGACATGTATCAAACACCTAGTCAGTGTTCCCTCAAACAAACGAAAGGAAGCAAAGGGGAGAGAACCGTACGTACTGTGTCTTCCTTTGAGCTCCTGGGCAGCGCATCCATACTTACTCAATAGTGCATCCGTCCTCCTGGTCTATCACAGATGCATCTTAGCGCAGCAGGATCTTGGTCATTTCACCTTAAATCTCCTTCAGGGTACAGCAGGCCATCTTGTGTCGAGGAGGGGCTCAGAACAGTTTGTGGAACCCGGGAATAAAAGAACTCTGGTTTATACTCATTACTGACCAAGGGGCGCCATGCTGCCTGCATTCTCTGGCCTATACACTGCTGCCCTGAACCAAACGGAAAGCCATCGTCACATTCAGCCCCGGCTCTATTCACTGGCCCTCTCTGGCTTGAGGCTCTGGAGCCCTTCCCCACCGCGTGGCTCTGACACCGCTGTCTTCTGGCCTCAGTCCAGTGCGTCCTGTCCCTATGCTTCCCCACCATGGCTTCCCCTCTCCCACCGGGGGCTGATTTCCATTGACAGAAAAACCAACCACCATCATTGGCCTTCGGGAGAGCGCAGCAGATCTAGGGCAGGAAGACAGCAGGCCATGGAGAGCGGTGGGCTCAGTGGCCCCGAGACACCCCTCACCAGCTACGTTCCCCCTTGCAGGAGCAGGAGGCCACCCACCACCATGAGCAGCACCCTGTCGCCCACGGACTTCGACAGTTTGGAGATCCAGGGCCAGTACAGTGATATCAACAACCGCTGGGACCTGCCCGACTCTGACTGGGACAATGACAGCAGCTCAGCCCGCCTCTTTGAAAGGTCACGCATTAAGGCCCTGGCAGGTGAGATCAGGAGAGGGCCAGGGGAGATGCTGAGGACGCTGGGGACAGATGCTTGTCGTGAGGAGTCCTTTAACTTCATTGGAAGGCCAACTTTCTTTCTAAGCTGCTGCACTAATGTAGGAAATTACCCTATCAAGCCCCTCGTCCCCAACTCCAGCCTCAAGAACAAACTTCATGCAATCCAGAATGTCCCCCAAGCACAGAGAAGCCATGCTGACCCCGGGACTCCGCTGTGTCCCCCTTTGCACTCAGCTGATTTCCTGGCCTCTGTCCCTGCGTCATGTTCTTAATTCTTTTGCACTCTTACTTTTGCCATTCTGTTTCCACCTACCTCTCCTTTGCCGCTCATCCCCTTGTGTCTTCCTTGATTTCCACTGTCATCTCTCACACCTGTTCTCCCTCCCAGTCCATTATCTTCTCCTCTCCCTCCCCACCTGTTCCTTCCACCTGCCGCTGTTCCTCCCATTATTTCTTCTACCTGTTCCCTGAAGCAGGTACCCTCCGCCCTCCGCTGGTTTCCGCAGCCGCCCATTCTCCCGGGTTTGCTCTCTGCCCGGCCCCTGCCTTCCCCTAAGGCCTGGGCTCTCCCCTTCAGCTCCTCTGAGCACAAACAAACCCGTTGGACGGGCCTCCCTGCGTTCCGGGAGGAGTTGTCATGGCAACAAGAGTACAGCTGCCACCTGACACCACCAGCGGCTGGTATGGGGCTGAGTCACTCACACACCCCAAGGCCACCCACTCCAGCTGACTACCCTCCTCCATCCCACCCTCGTCTTTTCCACTGACCTGCCGGCCTCCCAGCCCAGTGCTGTGGGAGAGGTCTCAATTATTCCCTCCTGAGAGGTGGTGCTCCCAGTGTGGGTGGGGTGGCCTCCTGGAAGAAGGGGGATACTGAAGGGGGTGGTTCCCAAACCTGGCCACACGTTTTACAGGGTCACCTAGGGCCGTTTTTATAAACACAGGCTCTGAAGCCCCTTCCTGGACACACTGAATTAGAATCTTTGGACGTATGGCCCAGAAATCAGTCAGGTTTTTTTAAGCTCTCCAGATAATTCTTTTCAGCCAGCCCAGCACTAGTCTGAGGGCCCCCATGTGGTGGCCATAGCTTCTAGGGATCCCTGTCATCTTCTCCTGGGCTTCTCTGCCCTTCTGGTTGGGTCTTCAGGCTGGCTTATGAAATACTCATATCAGTGTTTCCATAGATGAGAGAAGACAGAAGGCGTGGGTTATGGAGAATGTCGCCTCTTTGGGGGAAAGTTTCCCTGGTGCCCTGACTTTGGATACATGAAGCCTCTAGAACTGTCGTGATGTCTGCTCACATGGCACGCGATACCTGGGACTGTTGCTCTGTCTGTGCACCCCGTGCTGTGGCTAGGCGTTTACCTCCGCCACTGAGTGGGGCTCTCTGCAGAGGCATCTCTGTGTGGGCTTTGCCTCGCGCTGGGCCTCACACCAGTAGGTGTGACTGAATGAAGACGGGAGAGGGGCAAGAGTAGGCTGTAAGGGATAAGAGCTGGAGCCCAGAGAGAAACAGGAAGGGAATGGTAGATGTGCCCAGCGGTGGGTGTGCTGGGGGCCTGGGATGGCCTGGCTGGGGAGGGCCTGGTGGGCCCAGTGGCAGGGAAGGGGCGAGAGCTGGAGGTGATGACAAACAGTGGGAGGGATGACAAGCACCCATTTCACAGATAAGGGGACCTAAGCAATTTCTCTTTCTCTGCTCTCCGAACTGGGACTCAAAGCCCATGTCCAGAAGAGGGACCTCCCAGAGTCACCCAAAGAGGGGCCATCCTTGCCACACCTGGAAACCTTTGGGAAGCCGGGTTTGGCTTTCGGGCACCCTCTCTTGGCTTTTCTGTACTCTTAGGCAACTCGGGGCCTGATGGGCAGGTCTCAGAGGCGCTTGCAGTTGCCTCCTCTGCCCCCGCAGGGCCTGGCCCTGCCCCAGCCGGCCGGGCTCCGCCTCCCACCCCTCCCCCGGCACTGTCCAACCTGTTTGTCTGGAGCTGCCTCTGTCTCCTCTCCCCACAGCCAGGTGTGCCCTGCTACTTGTCCCGGAGCTCAGGAGCTCAGACGTCCGGTAGCTCCTTTTTTCCCACTCCTCGAAACTTCTACCATCTTTGAACCAGCCCCCCACCCGGGACCCCAGCCTCTCGGGATCCCAGGCTCCAGGGGAAGCAGAACCTCCCGCCTGCCCCGGTGTGGGCAGAGCATGGACTCTGGGCCCCAGGCTGTGTAGAAGGCAGCAGGCACCATGAATGGGAATGGAGTGAGCAGGGTGCACGGGCACGGCCTGAACGGGGCTGGTGAGTTTTACTATGAGGCTGTGGAAGGGTCTCAGAACCCCGGGGGCCTCATGCTCTCACCTGCTGCCTTCATCAACCCCACTCAGTACGCCAGCGTGCTGGATGGACGCTTCAAACAGCTACAAGGTGAGTTCTGCGGGCAGAGGGAAGAAAAGACGGGGGAGCCTGGGGGTGTGGGAGAGGAGCCAGAACCAAGATCACGGAGTGGAACATTTGCATTGGGAGACAGTGTGCCGGGGGAATAATTACAAGTAGCCAGAAAAATGCATGGATGCTGACAGCGTCAGGAAAGGCTTGGACCCACTGGAAGGGACTGTGTGAGAGCGTGAGTGGGTGTGACCGCAAGGCCCTGCTGGGTGCGGTAGAGCGTGTGTGTTGCAGAGAATGCAATGAGTATGGAGGCAGCAGGCAGCGGGCGAGCCTGGGAAAGCAGCGTCTGTGTCAGCAATCAGGGAGGCCTTCCGCACAGTCTCACTGAGACAGTTCGCTTTCAGTGGCTTTGGAGATGAAGGCCTGCTAGGATAGATGGGGAAGGACAGAACGGGAGTGAGCCAGAAGGCTGAGGGGTCCAGGGCTTGTTTGTGTCACCTGGGATTCTGAGTGGGTGTCTGAATGTGTGTGAGGAGGCAGTGTGTGTGGAACCATGGAATGTGTCAAAGGGAGTTTGTACAAACAGGCTCAGGTATATGTCTGAGCAGGCGTGTGTTCACCTGGCACCAATATGTCAGTGTATTTCTGGGAGTCCCTGTGTTTTGTGTGTGTTGGGGGGGCGGGCGAAGGGGGCGGGTGTTTATGGATGGTGTGGGCGACTTGTGAAGTTACACCTAGTCTTCGTGCTTGGCTTTGCACACTTTTCTCCTAGCTGCCGCTGTTCCCATGTCTTCCCCTTTTATTCTACCTGTGTGCCAAAATGTCCTCACCCCAGTGTGCCTGGCATCAGGACAGTCCCCAAGGATCCAGGAAATCCCTGAAAGGAGGCCCAAAGGCACCCTTGGCTCCACAGGTGCTACAGAGCAACAGGTCGTCCCGTACAGCTGTTAGGACCCCGAGTTGGCCCGGGTTCAGGGGTTGGAGGTAAAGACAGGACTAGACATGGGTGTGTCGCTACGTTTCATGGGTGAGGTTCGTAGGAATGTGAGATTAAGGGATGAGTCTTTTTCGGTTTCTGAGATGCTGGTACCATGAGGGGAAAAAGAGTGACTCTCCAGGCCCTGACCACTGGGCACTTCTGGGGAGAACTGGCAGAAATCTGAGTGAGCAAAGCAGCATCCAATGGCCTGAGGCTCTTCCCTCACTTTGTCTTTCATAACATTTTTAATTTTTCTTTTTCTCTGGAACCTAAGAGCATCCCCTCAGCAGCGTATCCCCCTGAGGACCAGGCAACAGGACATTCCCTCACGGTTTTTTTTGAGATGATTGACACCTAACTCTGCCTGGCTCCTTCCACCCCTCACCCCTGCCCCCAGCACACACCCCATGTTTCCTGGGCTCCCTCTTTTCCCTGTTCCCAACTTGAAGACCTTGTTTTACTTCTCGGCATTGGAATGTAGGTGTCCTGGGATGCACCCTGAAGCCCATTGAATGAACCCGCCCCAGAAAAGCCCGTCTTTTCTTTAAATTATCCCAGGAGAACAAGCTGACTCAGGCGGCTTGCAGCCTCTGTGATATCACATCCTTCCAATGGCCACTTGGAAGAGCCGCTGCGTAATTTAAGTCCACACCCTCCCCTTTGGAGAACAGCCACACCGCTTGCTGGGCCTGAGTGACTCTCACTCTTTCACTGGGGTTAGATCATACCTGAAGAATAGAAAGCCACCAAGGAGCCGTTTCATGCCAGGCGTCATACGCACATTGTCTCATTCAATCGGTACAATGACGCACTGAAGTACACAGTAATAGGCTCATTTTACAGATGAGGAAAGTGAGGCTCTGGTGGATGAAGTCACAGCATTTCACCACTGTTAGATGATGGCGCCCTCATCCCGGATCCCAGCCTTTCCCTGTGTATACTGCTGCTTCTAATTTCTTCCATCCTTTCTTCTCAAAGCCTGTTTCTCGCTCTCATTTTTGTTCTGTACCTTGCTTATGAGCTCATTCTAATGTCTTTATTTCCCTGCTTTCTAAGTTATGGATTTTCGTTTCGGCCGTCTTCCTTCCCCCTCCTTCTCCCCAGACCTCACTTCAAACCTTTCAGGTACCCCCTCAACCCCCAACCCCACCAACTGGTGTTTAGACGCAGGTGCACTGTACTTGAAGGACCGAAATGACCCCATGTTGCCACCACAGATGAGCGAGAAGCCGTGCAGAAGAAAACCTTCACGAAGTGGGTGAACTCACACCTGGCCCGGGTGACATGCCGGGTAGGAGACCTGTACAGCGACCTCCGGGATGGACGTAACCTGCTGAGGCTCCTCGAGGTGCTCTCGGGAGAGACACTGGTGAGCTGTGGTCACGAGGGAGGGGGGGAGCCTGAGAAACAGTGGTCAAGAGGACATGCCGCGGGAGTCGCCCTTCGAGAGAGCGGACAGCAGTGGCTGCCCCCTTCTCAGAGGACAGTGTCATTTTGAGAGGCTTTGCTGCGGGGATTAAACAGGAACATTGCTTCGTGGAGACAGGAACAGTAGTCCCATTGAAAACATTTCTTTTCCCACCCACTCTGAGAGCAATTAATTCCCTTGGGAATCTTAATCTGGCCCCAGCCTCCTCTGCAACCTCTCAGCCTTGGCTCTGTGAACCTGGGCCCAGCCCTGGGGCCGTCCCTGTGTTCCTGAGGGAAGGCCTGGGGAAGGTGTGCGAAGCAGGGCCCTGGGGAGGTAGGAGTGAAGGAGGGGGAGGAGGCCCAGGGTCCCATGCCTCTGTGTCCCCTGTCCCTCGACAGCCAAAGCCCACAAAGGGCCGCATGCGTATCCACTGCCTGGAGAACGTGGACAAGGCCCTGCAGTTCCTGAAAGAGCAGAAAGTACACTTGGAGAATATGGGCTCCCATGACATTGTGGACGGGAACCACCGCCTGACCCTGGGGCTGGTCTGGACCATCATCCTTCGATTTCAGGTACCGCGACCCAGTGTCGCTCAGCGTGTGCTGCACACCTGGCACAGTGCCGCCTGTGGTCACTGCCAGGCCACGGCGCCATCGACACACAGATGGAGGGTCAAAAGCTCGTATAGTAATCTGCGGCCATTGTGGGGGACTCTCCTCATTAAACCGGGTCAAGACTAGTATGGGTGTTGTCAAACTTCCGTGGCAAGTTCCCTGTGGCCTGGTCTGTGTCCTGGTCACGTGCAGCAGGACCACATGTCAGGCTACAAGGGACAGATCTCTCTGGTCCTTCACCACTGAGCGTTTTAGAACTACTTTTGGGGTGTGGTCACTGGCCCGTTCCTCTGCCTCAAACTCTGCTTGCCTCCCTCAAAAGAACAGCCGCCCTCCCCCTTCTTATGCCCTGAGCATAGCCAGCCCAGGGTCCTGATGCCATCACAACACTCCTCATGTCCCGGATGTAACCTCCTCTGCTCCTTCCAGCCCTAAGCAGAGCTCTGTCAGCTTCACCTTTGAAGCCCAGCTCCCAGAAAGTGTTCACTTGTCCACCTGCCGTTCCCCACCTGGAGGAACCCCCCTCCTTCACTTGGAGGCACTTCCATTTTTCTGACTTCCTTCCTACCCACTCTGCTGCCTCCCATCCCTTTGACCCAATGTTGTGTGGTCACTATCCCAGGAGGAAAGGTCCCTAGGCTCTGTCCCTGCACCGTAGGAACAGGAAGGAATCTAAAGAGCAGTTTCCTGACATGTATCTCTGAGCATCTCCGGGAACTCCAGGAGCCCCTGTCCAGGGAGTAAAAGCCTTCCTTCCTTCCCTCTTAGATCCAAGACATCAGTGTGGAAACAGAAGACAACAAGGAGAAGAAGTCAGCCAAGGACGCCTTGCTGTTGTGGTGTCAGATGAAGACGGCAGGGTGAGGCTACTCGGAGAGCGTGGCCTGGGAGGGGTGGGTGCACCAAGGCTGCGCGGTAAAGGAAGGATGGGCTCCTGGGACCACAAGCTGGGGATCCGTCCTCGAGTCACAGACCAGGGCCTGGACCTACTCACTGTTTTTCCTGGTCTGTTTATAGGTATCCCAATGTCAATGTGCACAACTTCACCACCAGCTGGAGAGATGGGCTGGCCTTCAACGCCATTGTGCATAAGCATCGGTGAGGAGCCAGGGTTAGCAAGCCCAGCAGAGCTGCTGGAGGGTTAATGACCCAGGGGTGCGCACGCACACGGAGATGAAGCAGTGAGACGAGGGAGCGGAGAAGAGCTAGGATGTGGGGGCTCCTGCCACACTGCAAAGAGGGCTAGTGAGGGGGTAGGAGCAGTGGGTGTGGGTTTGGGGTGCCTGGTTCTGGACAAAATGGAGTTGGTGACTTAGGGATAAACAGTGGGGTGGCTTTGCTTTTCCTTTAGGATCTTACGTGGTTTTGATACCTTCCATATGCCCTCCCACCCAGGCCAGACCTGCTGGATTTTGAGTCCCTGAAGAAGTGCAATGCACACTACAACCTGCAGAATGCTTTCAATCTGGCTGAGAAGGAGCTGGGACTTACGAAGCTGCTGGATCCTGAAGGTGGGCAGAGCTGTGCAAAAAAGAGGCTGTGGGGTAGAGACAGATGGGGTTTCTTTTGGGAGCGATGAAAATGTTCTGGAATTAGATAGTCGTGATGGCTCTACAACCTTGTGAATATACCAAAAGCCACTGAATCGTATACTTTAAAAGGGTGGATGTTAATGGCATTAAAGTTATATCTCAATTAAAAATAAAAAGCTGTAGGAAGAAAGGCAGCCCCAGGGCAGAAAGAGCCCTGGGATGAAGTTCCGCTCAGCCCACCATGGAGTAGCTCTGAGACTTGGCGCCAGTTGCTTGGCCTTTCTATGGCTCAGTTGCCTCACCTCTAAAATGCGAAGATTGGTCTACGTGGTCTCTTAGGGCCCTTCTTATTCCAAAATTTAAGGGTTCTGTATTAAGCTACATGATCTTGAGGTCTCACCAAGCACTTAGCTTATGGTCAGCTGAGCCTGCTGGTTGGCTCCTGTGGTTCTGAACTTTATGCCGATGAGACTGGTAACGGCCACTGGGCTCTCATTTTGTACCTGGCACTGCACTTGACATGCTTTAATTCTCCCAACATTCCCCTTTGAAATCAGTGTCATTGTTATCCTCAGTGTATGGAAGAGAAGATAGGCGCCTATAAAGGGGAAGTGTCTTACCCAAGGTCATACAGCTGGTGGAGCTGGGATTGACATTCAGGCGGCACAGCTCCAGAGCCCGTTTTGTCTCTGGGAGAGCAGAGAGCAGTCTTGGTGCAGCCAGAAAAGGGAAGGAGGGAAGGGCCAACTGACTTCCCTGCTGGAAACACTCCCTCTTAAGTTCACTGGGCAGATTTGGGTCTTGGTTATTTTGTCCCTGTTTTCTATCCCACCTGTAGCCCCATCTCCTATCCTTTCTTCGTCCAGAATGACAAACAACAGCTAACTAGTGATGGAAATAGGCCAAATATGAGGTTCCTTGGAGAGCATTTGAGAAGCATAGCTAGGATAAAAGACATTTAAGTAAATCTAAGTACTCTGTAACTTTCTGAGATGATTTCAGGGGCTCCTTGCTGCCTGTGGGTTTTCAGAGGTAGCCAGGAGGGCTTCCAGTCCATAGCCTTCCCTTTAGGTAGGGTGCGATTTGGCCTAATTAAGAGAACTTAGGGATTTCAAGTCATCATCAGCCTTGGTCCTTGTGGTGGGAGCTGATTTGGCTTGAAGAACACTCACCTCCTGGGGCTCCCAGCTGAACTTTGGGATTGAGGCCAGAAATAGCTGTGACTGCCCAGAGATGTCCCTGAGGACTGGCCCCTGTCCTTGCTACCGGGGCTCACTGGGCCTGCCCCTCTGAACATCTGGGCTTTGGAAGCTTCGTTCCGACCTTCTGTTTTGCTGTCCCCTGAATCTTCTGATTTCTCGCACATCTTTCCTGCCCGTAAGTCCACGATCCACCCCCAAATAGGAATGTTGTTTCTTTTCTTGCCTTGCTTCCTCCAGACAGCTAATTTTGGTCTCCATCAGAAATGCTGGTGAAAGCCTCCTTGGGCTTTATATTTTATACTCTGCTTGTTTCTAGGAGAGGGAAAAAGAGTTAGCTTTTTATGGCCTTTTAGTCCATATGGTTTCTTGTCATTTTGCTCTGAAGGGAGCTGGAACGATGCCAGCCTTGGAAGGCTGGGAGGGTCCTGGGATTGGGGTCAGAGATTCAAGTTGCAGGTGTACTCCTGGGAGGCAGGTTTCTGATCTCTGCCTGACCTGCGTGCTCCTTTTTCTCAGATGTGAATGTGGACCAACCAGATGAGAAATCAATCATTACCTATGTGGCTACTTACTACCACTACTTCTCCAAGATGAAGGCCCTGGCCGTGGAAGGCAAAAGAATTGGGAAGGTACTCTTCCCTTGGACAGTAGGCGTTAAAGGCCCGAGGAGGCCTAGCCCAGGGGCCTTACTCCCCTCACGCAGGGGCAGGGTGGCACTGCGGGACTGGGCCAGGGAGCCCGTGGGCAGGACCCCATGTCGCTGTCTCACAGGTGCTGGACTACGCCATGGAGGCAGAACGCCTGGTGGAGAAATATGAGTCCCTGGCCTCAGAGCTGCTGCAGTGGATCGAGCAAACGATCGTGACCCTCAATGACCGGCAGCTGGCCAACTCCCTGAGTGGGGTCCAGAACCAGCTGCAGTCTTTCAATTCCTACCGCACGGTGGAGAAGCCGCCCAAGTAGGTAACCCCTGGGCCACACCATGCCTCACTGGGCCGCAGCAGGCCTGCCCTGAGCTGTGCTCACAGGAAAGGAAGCCTAAGTTAGGGCGGCCCTTCAGGAGGGCGTTCTGACAGTACAGAAATGCAGTGGAGGCTCATTTCCCTCGGCTCCAAGTGCCAGAAGCAGTTCCCAAATACATTTTTTAAATGATTATTCGTTAAAAAAAAAAAAGTCATGCTGTGGAAATGATTGCTATGGTATGTAAAGGTAGTGCAATCCGCTCAGATAAGATCACCAGTCAGGGTCCCAGGAACCTAGTCCCAGCTCAGGGACAGAGTCAGGAGATTGGACCTACAGACAACGTAGGAGTGTAGCCAATAACTTGCACATTGCAAAATTTCTTATCATTTATATATTTTAGCAATGAACTGTTTGCAAGTGTGGAACTGCTGCTAGGCAGGTCTGTACAGTACATGGTAAAACGTCTGTTTTCCTATTATTGAGCTCTTTTGGAGTTAATATGTTTCAGCTCCAAAAGTAATATTAACCCAGAAAACATCTGTTTCTGTATATTTGGGGGAATGATTTGACCCAGAAAGTCCTTTTCTGGGCATTGAACAAAGATGTAGCTTCAAGGATGTTCACTGTGACCTTTGTAAAGAAAAATAAGTCACGGGATAGCCACTGACAATAATGCTGAAGAAATGAATTTATTGACATGAACATTTGTCATGTTCATGACAAATAAGTGAAGAAGCAGTTTACGAGTTATTTTGGACAGCGGAGAATAAAGGGCTCAGCATCCGGGTTCGAAGTGCCTGAGTTCCAGTCCTGGCTCTGTCACTTAGTGGTGATGAGTCGCCAGCCTCTCTCTGCCTCAGTTTTCTCATCTGGCAAAAGGGGGTAATAAGAGAATCTGGCTAACAGTGAGAACTAAAAGAGTGAATACGCGTAAAGCTCTGAGACCAGGGCCTGGATCACAGTGAGCGAGTCCTTGACAAATGACAGCTATGGTTATGAGAAAATCCCATCCGTGTAAAACAAAAATGAAGTATGTTAATGGCAAAGGGTAACAGTGGTCGTTTCTGTGTAGTTTTTCTCTTGTTTTAAAATTACGTTCTTTTGATTTGCAAGTATTTTCTGGCTTTCATGCAAAGAACATGAAAAGAAAAAACAACACAGGACCCTTCATTTTGAAACGGAGAGTCCCTATGTCCCTAGTAGTCTTTGTCTCTGACCCTGACCTGGCCTCCTGTCTCAGATTCACAGAGAAAGGGAACTTGGAAGTACTGCTGTTCACCATCCAGAGCAAGCTGCGGGCCAACAATCAGAAGGTCTACACGCCCCGTGAGGGTCGGCTCATCTCTGACATCAACAAGGTCCACAGCCTCCCTTCCTGTCCCACAGGCGTCCCACCCTTGGCAGTGGCCCCTGCTCCCCCAACTTGACCACCCCTCCCTGGTGCAGACGAGACTCACACCCTCTCGTACGTCCTGCACATCCCCCTTCCTCCTCCATCTGCCTCTCCAAGTGAGTTCACATAATAATTACACCCCAGTCCCTTATCCTGTTCAGCCTGTCCCCGATTCACTTTCCCTACTTTAACTGTTTTCACAGACAGCATAAGATTCATAAAAAGTAATAGGGTTCACCCACAGTCCCCCCAACCACAAACAAATCCAGTGGTTTCCATTGTTCCCTGTTCCCCTCTGGACCTTAGCCATAAGCAGGCATAGTTTGCACGTGGCTCCACAGCACTCGCCCCCGTTTCTCATACTTCCATGCGCAGGCGTCTACTGACCGCATTCCACAGATCCACCAGGCCACGCTTCCCTGGGACTCACCATGTGCCGCCAGCCCCTGTGACCCCTCCCCACCCTCACTTCCTGAGCCCTGGCCCTTTAGCACTAATCCTATCCCCTCTTTGCAGGCCTGGGAGCGGCTGGAGAAGGCGGAGCACGAGCGTGAGCTGGCCCTGCGCACCGAGCTGATCCGCCAGGAGAAGCTGGAACAGCTGGCCGCCCGCTTTGATCGCAAGGCTGCCATGAGAGAGACCTGGCTTAGCGAGAACCAGCGCCTCGTGTCCCAGGTAGAACACGAGGGGTTCTTGGCCCGTCTAGGCTGGTGGGGGAAAACACGGGAGAGAGCATGGTGGATAAGGACCCTGCTATGTGAGAAGCTAATGAAACAAGAAATCCATCCTGCAGATAAAAAGACCAAGGATCCCAGAAACCAGGGGCCAAAGGCTTGACAGGAGAAAGGGATAGTGAGACAGGACGGGCTGGGATACAGAGGAAACTTAGGGCCACCTCATGGGGTTGGCATCTTGCAGCAGAGGTAATCTGGAGGGCAGAGGAGTCCAGCAGAGATGGTGTCTCTGAGCTCCCGAACCTGCCCTCCCCTTCCCTGTGCCCCAGGACAACTTTGGGCTGGAGCTGGCAGCAGTGGAGGCGGCGGTGCGGAAGCACGAAGCCATCGAGACGGACATCGTGGCCTACAGTGGCCGCGTGCAGGCTGTAGACGCCGTGGCCGCAGAGCTGGCCGCCGAGCGCTACCACGACATCAAGCGCATTGCGGCACGGCAGCACAATGTGGCCCGGCTCTGGGACTTCCTGCGGCAGATGGTGGCCGCCCGGCGGGAGCGGCTCCTCATCAACCTGGAGCTGCAGAAGGTGCTTCAGGACCTGCTGTACCTCATGGACTGGATGGGAGAGATGAAGGTACCAGTGGGCCGTGTGTGGTGCGCTTCAGACGGTCAGGGCCGCGGGGATACGGCTGGGGGTACACGTGCCCCCTTGCTCAGCTGATCTTTGTCCAGCATGTTCCAGTGCAGGCCCCGTCCCCAGTTCAGATGAACAGAGCAGACAGGCCCCTGTCCTCCTGGGGCTCACATGCTAGTGGGAGGAGGCCGATGATGAAACCATGACCTATCAACAAACAAAATAGCCGGTGGACATAAAACCTATGAGGAAACCGGAGCAGGGCCATAGGCCTCACGGGGAAAATGCCATTCAAGCTGAGCGCAGGATAACGCAAGGAGCCAGCACAGGGAGATCTGAGGAGAGCACATTCCAGGCAGAAGGAACAGCTAGGCAAAGGCCCCAGGCCTGCACAGTGCGGCATGCTTGGCATGAGAGGGAGGGCCAGGGGGACCGTAAGCACGGGGAGGGGCAGGGAATGAGACAATGGAGGCAGCGGCAGCTCACTTAGGGCCTGACCAGCCTCGTCAAGGAGTTTGGATTTTATTCAAAGTAAAATGGAGCCTCGAAAGTGATTAGAAGGCCTTGGAAAGGGGAGACACGATTCTGCCTTATTTTTTTAGAAAGGTCACTTTGACTACTATGTAAAGAAGGAACGTGGGCAGCCGGAGTGGGAGCCAGGAAACCCGGTAGAGGCTACTGTGGTGATTTAGGCGAGAGGTGGGAATAAGGACGGGTCTGGAGAGACGCTGAAGACTGCTGGGGTGCCGGGGACCGAGCCATGACAATAGGAGGATGGTGATAATTCTGGGGCTGAGAAGATGAGTCAGAGCAGAGATTCCAGGAGCAGGATTTAGTAAAACGGTTTCCACAGAGGGGAAAGGGAATACAAAGAAGTCGGGATGCCAGGACAGAACTGGGGTGTCACTATGTGTGTGAAGGAGGACTACCAGACAGGAGCAGGTGTGTTTACCTGGGTGTGACACCTGAAGCCGCCCAGAGAGGTCAGGAGGTGCAGGTGATCCAGGAAGACGGAGCGAGGTTAGCAGATGTGTGTGTGGTGGGGCTGGAAGAGGCCTGGCCAGAGGGAGCTGGGCGGCTCTCAGATGGCATGGGCGTGCCACGTGTGCCTGGCAGGGCCGGCTGCAGTCTCAGGACCTGGGCAAGCATCTGGCTGGAGTGGAGGACCTGCTGCAGCTACACGAGCTGGTGGAAGCGGACATCGCTGTGCAGGCTGAGAGGGTGCGGGCTGTCAGTGCCTCTGCCCTGCGCTTCTGTGACCCAGGAAAAGGTGACATCTGGGGGAAGGAACTAGAAAAGGGAGGGGCCAGGAAGGAGAATATTAAGAGCTGGAACAGCAGAGGCTGGGAAAACCTGGGGGGGACAAGAAGGATGATGGGTGGATGGTGGGTGACAAAACTAGGGAGGGAGGCCTAAGAGAATAGGGTGGGGGGATTCATAACCACAGATGGATGTGGGGGCAGCGGGAGGGCGGGGTTACAGCCCTGGACCCTCCACCATGACTTTTTCAGAATACAAACCATGCGACCCACAGCTGGTGTCAGAGCGGGTGGCCACTCTGGAGCAGAGCTACGAGGCACTGTGCGAGTTGGCCGCAGCCAGGCGGGCCCGTCTGGAGGAGTCCCGGCGCCTCTGGCGGTTCCTCTGGGAGGTGGGCGAGACCGAGGCCTGGGTGCGGGAGCAGCAGCACTTGTTGGCTTCAGCCGACACTGGCCGGGACCTGACTGGCGTCCTCCGCCTGCTCAACAAGCACACAGCCCTGCGAGACGAGATGAGTGGCCGGCTGGGACCCTTGAAGCTCACCCTGGAGCAGGGTCAGCAGTTAGTTGCCGAGGGCCACCCTGGGGCAGACCAGGCCGCTGCCCGCGCTGCAGAGCTCCAGGCCCAGTGGGAACAGCTGGAGGCTCTGGCGGAGGAGCGTGCCCAGCGGCTCGCCCAGGCCGCCAGCCTCTACCAGTTCCAGGCAGATGCAAATGACATGGAGGCCTGGCTGGTGGATGCACTGCGCCTGGTGTCCAGTCCCGAGCTGGGGCACGATGAGTTCTCCACGCAGGCCCTGGCCCGGCAGCATCGGGCCCTGGAGGAGGAGATCCGAGGGCACCGGCCAACACTGGATGCCCTGAGGGATCAGGCCTTGGCCCTGCCTCCCGCACTGAGCCACACACCCGAGGTGCAGGGGAGGGTGCCCACCCTGGAGCGCCACTACGAGGAGCTGCAGGCCCGGGCAGGAGAGCGAGCCCGGGCCCTGGAGGCGGCCCTGGCTCGCTACACCATGCTCAGCGAGGCTGGGGCCTGTGGGCTGTGGGTGGAGGAGAAGGAGCAGTGGCTGAACGGGCTTACCCTGCCTGAGCGCCTGGAGGACCTGGAAGTCGTGCAGCAAAGGTAGGCCCCCTGCAGGCTCCCTCTGGAATTACCCTGTGAGTTGGGGGCCAGTGTGTGAGATGGCATGTCCTGCCCTGAACTGCCGGCTCTTGCTGTATCCCTTTGAATCTGTTTTTTCTTTTAATGAGAAATGCTAAACATACTCAAAAGTAGAAAACATTATGTAACAAACTCCTGTATACCCATCACCTGGGTTCAATGATTGTCCATATCTTGCTCTGTTTGATTAATTTTCCATTTCAAAAGCAAATCCCCAGCATTATCATTTCATCTCTACATTCTCCAGGATGCATCCTTCAAGAAATATAAGGAAGTATTCTTAAATATAGTAAATTACTTTTTAATTGTGTGTGAACTTAAAATAGCTAAGGCTTTGAAATTATAAACCTTTAATTTTTTTTATTTTTTTTAGCTGAGCCATCCTGCCACCTGTTGGCAGCTCAGTGGCAGCTCAGCTCGGGCCGGGAATCAAACCAGCGACTCTGTTGCTCAGAGCTCGCACTCTTGAGTGAGCTCTTAACCAACTGGTTAAGCCGGCCCTGAAGTTATAAACCTTTTAGATAGACGCTGACTGACCTCTCATGAAATAGCTTTTTTTACAGAATAATAAGTCTTAAAATCATTTAGAAAGGACATTTTTCTTATAGAACCACAATATCTTTATCGCATAGAACAAAATTAGTAATTCCTTACTATTATCTACTATTCAATCTATAGTCAAATCTCCTGAAAGATTTTTACTTATTTATTTTTTAGTTTTCAAGCTATCCCATGATGGGTTGGTAAACTATGACCGTTTGGCCAAATCTAGCTTGCAGTCTGTTTTTATAAATAAAGCTTTATTGAAACAGAGCCACACACATTCATTTACATATTATCCTGTTGCTGCTTTTGCACTGAGATAGCAGAGCTGGATACTAGTGACAAAGACCATATGACCCACAATGCCTAAAATATTTACTACCTGGCCCTTTACAGAAAGCATTTGCAGACTGCTCTATGAGAATGTAAAATGTTCCTGGGAGAAGTTATCACTTAAATATTTTTGATTATCAATTCACTTTAACACATATTAGTAGGATAGGAGCCAGGTAGGCAGCTAAGGGGTAAGTCCCGAGAAGAATAAGAGAAATTCTGATAAAAGTGGGGCCCTGTGCCAGAATTAGTTGACTCATTGTGCAGCTGTTCCTGACCTTTAACTTTCACATCTTTTTGAGCAACTCTACAGATGATAGTTTTTCTACTTGTTTGGGGAGAGTTGGGGGCTCCCCCTTGACCCACAAGTACTATGAGCCTTGTAGGAAAGAGGTGCAGAGGCTCCTATAAATAAGCCTCGTGGGGTCGGACAGGAGTTCTCATGGGTGTCTGGGGAGGTGGGCAGGTGCCTCACGGCCTCCTGCCGTTCATGTCCAGCTCTTCCACCCCCTCAGGTTCGAGACCCTGGAGCCCGAAATGAACGCTCTTGCAGCACGAGTTACTGCCGTGAATGACATCGCAGAGCAGTTGCTGAAGGCCAACCCTCCGGGCAAGGACAGCATTGTCAACACCCAGAAGCAGCTCAACCACAGGTGGGTTGGGGAAGGCAGGACTAGAGAGAGGGCGCAGCAGATGGGGACGGCAACTGGAAGAGAGTTCTGTAGGGCATAGAGCGGAGGCAAGAACCGAGGAAGGAGGGTGGTCTGGAATGTGTTGGGGGCAGGGTATAAAGAAAGATGAAAGGGGGTAAAAAAAAAAAAATCTGAAGAGGCCGGGGCCTGGACAGGGAGCAATCAAGAAGGAGACGAGAGAGGATGAAGCAGGTGGTGGAATATACCAAGGGTGAGAGACAGGGAAGAAGCTTCTGGATGTGCCTGGACAAGGTGAGGAAGCTGAGCAACTCGACACCAGACCCTCCTCCTCTTGTCAGGTGGCAGCAGTTTCGGTCCCTGGCAGATGGCAAGAAGGCAGCTCTGACATCAGCCCTGAGTATCCAGAACTACCATTTAGAGTGCACAGAGACCCAGGCCTGGATGAGAGAGAAGACCAAGGTCATCGAGTCCACCCAGGGCCTGGGCAATGACCTTGCTGGGGTCCTGGCCCTGCAGCGTAAGCTGGCTGGCACGGAGCGGGACCTGGAGGCCATCGCCGCACGGGTGGGTGAACTGACTCGTGAGGCAAATGCCCTGGCTGCTGGCCACCCAGCCCAAGCCCCTGCCATCAAGTCCCGGCTTGGAGAGGTGCAAGCCGGCTGGGAAGACCTCAGGGCCACCATGCGACGTCGAGAGGAGTCGCTGGGTGAGGCGCGGCGGCTGCAGGACTTCCTGCGCAGCTTGGATGACTTCCAGGCTTGGCTAGGTCGCACGCAGACCGCTGTGGCTTCTGAAGAAGGGCCAGCCACCCTGCCTGAGGCAGAGGCCCTCCTGGCCCAACATGCAGCCCTGCGGGGAGAGGTGGAGCGGGCGCAGAGCGAGTACAGCCGTCTGCGGGCCTTGGGTGAGGAGGTGACCCGGGACCAGGCCGATACCCAGTGCCTCTTCCTACGACAGCGACTGGAAGCCTTGGGAACCGGCTGGGAGGAGCTGGGCCGCATGTGGGAAAGCCGGCAAGGCCGTCTGGCCCAGGCCCATGGCTTCCAGGGCTTCCTGCGGGATGCTCGCCAGGCCGAGGGCGTGCTTAGCAGCCAGGTGAGAGCCCAGGGCACAAAGTCCCAACCACGACCATGGGGACTGTGAAGGAGAATGGTGGGTGGGAAGAACGCAGCAGGTAGGGTAGTTGAGGCAACAGGAAGGGCAGGGAAAACGTGTTAGAAAAATATGAAAGTGAAAAAAAAAAAAAGATGTAAACATACCAAAACTGATATAAACTGGCTTGTAGTATAATTATCAAAGAAATTGAATCAATAGCTAGAAATAAGATGGAACAGGATTTGGACTGTTCCACCCTAGCTCCCGTCTCCTTCGTATAACTTTCTGAGACTCAGTATAATCAGGCACCACCCGCCCCATCTTCAGAGTTGGATGGTCTACCCTGCCCGTCCCTGGTTGGCCCCCATGTCTCAGATGTGCCCTTTTGGTAGATCCCTTCTGAGAGGCTGAATTATGCTGTGAGACGTGAGCTTGCCACCTCCCATTCCACACAGGAATATGTTTTGTCGCACACGGAGATGCCGGGAACACTCCAGGCTGCTGATGCCACCATAAAAAAACTGGAAGACTTCATGAGCACCATGGAGGCCAACGGGGAGCGGATCCGTGGGCTCCTGGAGGCCGGGCGCCAGCTGGTGTCTGAGGGCAACATCCATGCAGAGAAGATCCGAGAGAAGGCAGACTCCATTGAGAGGAGGTATGCTGGGGACAGCGGGCAAATGTGGGGCCTGAGAGGGAAACAGTGAAAACAAGATGGCCTCAAAGATGGGGAACGTGGCAATCAGATTGGTAGATGGGGGTGGGGAGCTGACAGAAAGCAGAGGAGGAAGAACCCAGTGGTCAAAGAGGGCCTAAGCTATGGGCTAGGAAGTTCCACCTCCCCCACACTAGGGTGAAATGAAGTCTACCAGGATGGCTGGACGCTGGGCATAGGATTCGTGGGTTGTCTTTTCGTGCTCCCAGAAGGCACTATCTCCATAGGAGGAGAACTGAAGGCTTCTAGTTGAGTTAGAAGGTCATAACCTTTTCAGAGCAAGTTCAAGAGTTTCACAAGGAGCTGTTGTTACAGACACAGGAAGAATCAAGAAGCGGTGCAGCAGCTTTTGGGCCGTCTTCGGGAAAACCGAGAGCAGCAGCATTTCTTACAAGATTGTCATGAGGTGAGGCTCTAAGTGTCCCCACATCCCCTCCGACATTCCCTAGCCACCCCCTTCCCACAAGGCTCTGGCCCTTCGAGCCTAGAATCAGTCCACTGTAGTGTCTGCTGAGCATGCGAACCCCTGACAGCTTCTCCCCACACCCGCCACTCTTTTTGGCTCACCTTCCCCCACTTTATGCCTCACGCGTCCCCTCCCTCTGAAATATACTCTGCCTTCCTCCATGCCTGCTCTGTGTCTGGTCCAGCTGAAACTCTGGATTGACGAGAAGATGCTGACAGCCCAGGACGTGTCCTATGACGAGGCCCGCAACCTGCACACCAAGTGGCAGAAGCACCAGGCGTTCATGGCTGAGCTGGCTGCCAACAAGGACTGGCTGGATAAAGTAGACAAGGTGAGCGGTGTGACAGGAGCAGCAAGAAGGGAACCTGTGGGGGCTCCTCTGGGGAGGGTCCTGGCCGCCGTGCAGGAGAGGATCCTAGCTTCAGGACATGGCTATTTCAGATTTAGAGGGTGCGGGACCTCCCGTGCCAAACCTTCATGGTGGAAACTTATGGTCTGAGGGACAAATGTCTCAGGTCTATGGGACAGTGACTCCAGAACTTAAAGAAAGTACGGATTAGTAGGGAGCCAGACTGCAGTTTTGGGTCAGTACAATAACTAGTCCTGGGCCCAGGGCAGGATGACACTCTTCAGCAGGGGTCAGAACACTTCTATAAAGGGCCAGATGGTAAATATTTTAGGCTTTGCAGGCCATACAGTTTCTGCTGTGACTGCTGAACTCTGCTACTGTAGTGCAAAAGCAACCATGGAGAGTACGTACATGAATGAATGTAGCTGTGTTCCAATAAAACTTTATTTATAAAAACAGGCAGTGGGCCACATTTGGCCCACGGGCCGCAGTTTGCCAACCCTTGCTTTTGAGTCTTGCTGTTCCTGGTATTTGGTCCCCCACCCAGCTCTTCCTCAAGAGCTGAGCACAGGTAAAACTTCTTTTCTACTCAGCAAGTATTCCTGTACAACATTATATGTGCTCAGCACTCTGCTAGGTGCTGCAAAGTACATAAAAAAGACACCTCCCTTCTCTCAGGGGCATAATGGTTGGGAAGAAGAGGACAGCAGTGTATATTCAGTTTCCATTTGTTCAGCAAATATTTACTTGGTGCTACTATGTGCGAAGTATTAGGCACTGAATGGGAACAAAGGTGATTCCATTGCGGGCTCGGCCCTCAAGAAATGACACAGTCGTCAGGGTAGGAGACATATACACAACTAGATAAATTAAATCCAAAGCAGAATATGACGAGTGCAGTAAGAGAGAACCCCGTAAAGCCTGAGCACTGAGGACAAGCGCTGTGGGAATCCCAGAAGCTAGAGCCTCCAGGACAGTCCGTGAAGGATCAGTAGAATTTGGACAAGCAGAAATACTGGAGGAAAGACGTTTCTAGGTAGAGAAAACAGTGCGAACAGGAAGCCAGAGGTGTGGACGTGGTGGGGTGCCTGCCTGTATGGGAGCAGGGGGTGAGTCAGCCTGGCAGGAACAGAGAATGCATGCGGGGCCCCCATGGAAGAAAAGCCTTCTGGGCTAGGTTGTGATCAAAGCCCTGGTGACCACGTAAGGACTGTGAGTCAAAGTGTGGGTTGTGCTGAAGGTTTGTGAAGTTACCCAAGCTGTGTTAGACTCTAATGCTCTTCATCCTGGCAGCCACATGTCTTGCTTTGTGTTCCTCTAGAACAGCAGTTCTCAACCTGTGGGTCGCGACCCCTTTGGGGGTCGAACGACCCTTTCACGGGGGTTGCCTAAGACCATCGGAAAACAAAAAGATATTTACATTACGCTTCATAACAGTAGCAAAATTACAGCTATAGAGTAGCAACGAACATAATTTTATGGTTGGGGGTCACCACAACATGAGGAACTGTATTAAGGGGTCGCGGCATTCGGAAGGTTGAGAACCGCTGCTCTAGAAGTAGACCCTGAAACAAGGCTTCCGGGGCAGGTCACTGAAATGGGAGGTGATCACAGGAAATACCAGCAGGGATGCGGGAACATGAGACGGGGCAGGGAAGGTAGTCAGTAAAGGGTTCACTGCCATGCCAGTTACTGCAGTGGGCAACTGGGGCTCAGTCCTAATAGGGCACCCTGAGAAATGGTGTTGAGCATTAGAGTTATCCCAACCAAAGCACAAGGGTGCTGACTATTTGTCTGTCACTGGTTCTGTGGGCAGTAACTCCCTGGCACGTCCAGCCTGCCTTGAAAGCAAGTCAGGAGATCATGCTTCCCTCACCTGCCCAGAAACCAAAGTCCTCCAGCAGAAAGGCTGGGAATGAGGAGACAGGTAAGACTCACTTGCCATAGGTCAGGTGAGTGGCGAGGAGCTGAGAAACATGAAATGATAGCAAATAACACGAGACCTCACGCCATATAACACTAGAAACACAAGCACGAGAGAACTCAAAATAGGAAAGTTCGCAGTAGCTTCTTAGTTGAAATGAGGTTTGAGCTGGACCTTGAAAGGAGGAGTAGGGTTTGATCAGCAGCGAGGTAGGGAAGTTTCAAACCTTTGCGAAGAGGATGTTAAGGAGAACTCAACCACAACTTGGAATTCTTTCCCACACTTCAGATCTCTACTGCCCTTTAGGTCTCTGGCCTGTCAAGTCCAGTGGTGTCTAATTCTGACCCTCACACTTCTTTGTCCCACCACCCAGGAAGGGCGAGAGCTGAGCCTCGAGAAGCCAGAGCTGAAAGCTCTGGTGTCGGAGAAGCTAGAGGATCTGCACAAGCGCTGGGACGAGCTGGAGACCACCACCCAGGCCAAGGCCCGCAGCCTGTTTGATGCCAACCGAGCCGAGCTGTTTGCCCAGAGCTGCTCCGCCCTGGAGAGCTGGCTACTGAGCCTGCAGGCCCAGCTGCACTCCGACGACTATGGCAAGGACCTCACCAGTGTCAACATTCTGCTCAAGAAGCAGCAGGTGCATGGCGGGTGGGGGAGGCTTTGATGGGAGTGGTGAACAGCAGAAGAGAGAAGGAGGGAACCCGTAGCTCTTGAGATTGGGGAGGCCATTCTCAGCCCTCACAGACATTTTTCCTGGCATTTCTCAAGGTAATTCCCATGGGCCACTAGATCAGAATTTCTGGCAGGGTGTATCAGTTAGCGTCAAGTCAGGAGACAGAAATCACACACTAACTTGAACAAGGAAACTTTAGTGAAAAGGAGTATTAATTACTAAAAGGTGGTTAACTACCACAGGGAAAAAGAGAACTTCAAAACAGGGGTCAGAAAACATTTTTCTGTAAAAAGCCAGACAGTAAATATTTTGGGCTTTATGGTTATAAAGTCTCTGTCAAAACGATTCAACGCTGTCCTTGTATGGTAAAAGCAGCCACAGTCAATATGTAAAATAATTCTGTGGCTGTGTGCCAATAAAACCTTATTTACAAAAAAAAAAAAACAAAAAACGGGCAGGGACTGGATTTCCTGATCCCTGCTCTAAAGAATACAGGAATAAGGGCCGGCCGAATGGCTCAGTTGGTTAAGAGCTCGCTCAAGAGTTTGAGCTCTGAGCAACAGCGGTTCGAGGCCAGCCCGAGCTGAGCAGCCGCTAAGCTGCCAATAGGTAGCAGGATGGCTCAGCTAAAAAAAAAAAAAACAGGAATAGCAAATGTAGGGAGCTGCTATACCTCTAGAGCTGAGGAGGGGTGCCCATGGAAGGAAAAAGATGCCCTCCCCCCACCCCTCAGACCTTGTTGGAGAGGGCAGAAGCCAACTGAGAGCATAAAAATTTGCTGGGGTATCATGGACCAGAGCAGGTCTGAAGCTGGCAGGCCAAGGCTGGCCAGCAGGAAGTTGCCATTGGGATACCAGCAAAACTTGCTGGAGGGTGAGAGCCACTTGGGTCGCCTCACACCATGGGCAGCTTTGCTGTAAGAGCAAGAAGAAAGCTGCACTGGAACCTTAATAGAAACCCCTTCCTCTCCTGTGCACTGTGATGTCTCTCCAACGCCCTGTACTGACAAGGCCTACCATTGCACCAGCTGGCAAAGGAGAAAGGTTTACAGGGTCCAGTTCCAACGTCTCAAAACAGACAAAGATGGATTTGGAACTGAGATGGATTTGGGACTGAGGCCATAAATTGCTAACTGGCATGGTTAACATGCCTTCCCCGCCCCCAGAATCTTACGTATATTAAAGTTTGAGATCCACCGATCTAACTTGAACAAGGAGGAGATAGTTTCCCTGGGGTGAGTCCCGGGATAAGAAATCATGATGGACATGATATTGACTAGTGTCTCCTCTGAGTTTGATGACGGAAGCGCAGTGATAACATCCTCTTCTGGTTGTACAGATGCTGGAACGGGAGATGGCTGTGCGGGAGAAGGAAGTGGAGGCCATCCAGGCCCAGGCGAAAGCACTGGCCCAGGAAGACCAGGGTGCAGGGGAGGTGGAGAGGACCTCGAGGGCCGTGGAGCAGAAGTTCAGGGCCCTGTGCCAGCCCATGAAGGAGCGCTGCCAGCGCCTGCAAGCCTCTCGAGAGCAGCACCAGTTCCACAGGGACGTGGAGGACGAGATCGTGAGTCACTAGGATTCGGGATGGGGTAGAGTCGTCACCATGGCAAAGTGCTTGCTGCCTTGTGCTGGGAAGATGCCAGCAGTGCTGTTTTCTCTTCCCTTTGCCATTGAAAATCAACCCTCCAGGGACACTTGGGGGTGCCCTCTATCTAGGTCCCTTTACCCCAGAATCAGACATGACCATTTCCTGTACACACACCAGGATCCCTAGAAAACCTGCCCCCATTATCCAACCCCTAGCTCTTACTTTGCCCTCCGGACCTCCACTGACCCTCTCTTTCTCATCCAGTTGTGGGTGACAGAGCGGCTACCCATGGCTAGCTCCAGGGAACATGGCAAGGACCTGCCCAGTGTCCAGCTCCTCATGAAGAAAAACCAGGTGAGGCAGAGACTAAAGGCAAAAGAAAAGGTCCCAAGAGCCTCTCCAGACATGGAAGTTTTTTTTCTTTTTAAGACCTGAGGTTTCTCTGGCTCCCTCTCAAAACTGCATGGAATCCTAGGCTTCAGTGGTTGGCCTTTCCTCAACACGGGAGGGCGGGTTCCCGTGGTAGGAGATTATGGGGATCCAAGGGGCTTTACCATCACATCCCTGGGCCAGAAGGGAGGGGAAGTAAAATGATTCAGGAAGAAAGAGAAGCAGGAATATGCAGGGGCATAATATTGAATAGGTGTAAGGGGAGGCGGGGATGAAGGGGTTCCTTGGCCAGCCTTCCGATGTTTCCTCTTCTGTTGCCGGGGATAGACCCTGCAGAAGGAGATACAGGGCCACGAGCCACGGATTGCAGACCTAACAGAGCGGCAGCGTGCCCTGGGTGCGGTCGCAGCAGGCCCAGAGTTGGCCGAGCTGCAGGAAATGTGGAAACGCCTGAGCCACGAGCTGGAACTGCGAGCGAAGCGACTGGAGGAGGCCCTGCGGGCCCAGCAGTTCTACCGCGATGCCGCCGAGGCAGAGGCCTGGATGGGCGAGCAAGAGTTACACATGATGGGCCAAGAGAAAGCCAAGGTGAGAACCAGGGCAGAGCTCAGGCTGTGTGGCTTCTTCTTTCCTCCCTGTGACCCCCACTCCCTGATGCCCACTGGCCCGTCCCCCAGGATGAGCTGAGTGCCCAGGCCGAGGTGAAGAAACATCAGGTATTGGAGCAAGCCCTGGCCGACTACGCCCAGACCATCCATCAGCTAGCAGCCAGCAGCCAAGACATGATTGACCATGACCACCCAGAGAGGTGAGCACAGCGACAGCAAGTGGCTGAGCCCCTTGGGGAGAGGGGGGGCCAGTTCCCAGAAGGTGTGGGGATTGTGGAGCCTCTGTACTATGTGTGTACAGAACCATCTATTTAGAAAGCTGGAGGAGCAGGGACTTGGCAAGCAGTTGGGTGGCTCAGAGGGACAGGACTCTGCGAACAGGGTGGGGATCAGAGCAATGTAACCTAAGTCCTGCGGTGGTCCCCCGCCCTGCTGCACAGCACGAGGATATCCATCCGCCAAGCCCAGGTGGACAAGCTGTTCGCCAGCCTGAAGGAGCTGGCCGGGGAGCGGCGGGAGCGCCTACAGGAGCACTTGCGGTTGTGTCAGCTCCGCCGCGAGCTTGATGACCTGGAGCAGTGGATCCAGGAGCGCGAGGTGGTGGCAGCCTCCCACGAGCTGGGCCAGGACTATGAGCATGTGACGGTGAGTGCAGGGAGGACACCAGCCACAGGGTCAGCTCCTGGGAGAGGAGAGAACCCGCTGGGAGATTAGGCCTCGCTCTGGGCTGAACACCAAGGGGATGGGGTGGAAGACCAGGTGGAGCATGCACGAGCATGCACTGTCCTCCCGGGTTTGGAGGTATTTAATTAGAAGAATCTTGCAGGAAGGAGGATGTGGGTGGGGCTTCCCATAGAATTGGGCAAAAAGAAAACTACCAATCAGGCTTTTCCAACAGGATTCGACAGTATAGGGTATCCCTGTCTGAAGGCTAAAGGTCCCAAGTGCCCACATCACCTTTGCTGGGGGCCAGGGCTTCAGTCAATCCAAGGTCTCTGGGAACCTGCTTCATCTGCTCATGAACTGAGCTGAGCTGGAGAAACGTATTTCATTCAGCCCATGTAGCCCAGGGGAGAGAAGTAGGTCTCAGTTTGGGGTGAGTGGACTCTCCCCATTAGGTAGAGACCAAATCCACCAGTGTCACAGTGTTGTGCGTGCAACTGTTCCCTCCACCAGATGCTCCGGGACAAATTCCGAGAGTTCTCCCGGGACACAAGCACCATCGGTCAGGAGCGCGTGGATACTGCCAACTCATTGGCCAATGGGCTCATCACGGGGGGCCACGCCGCCCGGGCCACTGTGGCCGAGTGGAAGGACAGTCTCAACGAGGCCTGGGCCGACCTGCTTGAGCTGCTGGACACGCGGGGGCAGGTGCTGGCCGCCGCACACGAGCTGCAGCGCTTCCTGCATGGGGCACGCCAGGCCCTGGCACGGGTGCAGCACAAGCAGCAGCAGCTCCCGGACGGAACCGGCCGGGACCTCAACGCCGCTGAGGCCCTACAGCGCCGACATTGTGCCTTTGAGCATGACATCCAGGCCCTCAGCACCCAGGTCTGACCTGAGCATAGGAGGAAGGGGATGGCTTGGAGGAGACTTCGTGGGAAGTGGGTGAGGGGAAACGGGTGCTGAGGGGATGACATCCTCAGGAAGGCCACTTAGGGATGAGGTAGAATTGCTCCAGGTAAACATCACTGGCCAGAGGACATCTGGCCACTGCGTTCACACCTTTAATGACAAGCCTTCTCAAGGGCCCATGACATTTTCACATGGCCCCAATGGCTAGAAGATTCTTCATTTTGTGCTAAAAATCCACCTGTTGGTCCCACCTCTTGGTTAGAACTGATAAGCACAGATTCTTTCTACAATGGTTTAAACCCAGTTGGCCCCACCCAAGTCCCTTTTTCAGGCTGAAAAATCTCACTCTAGCAATCTTTGAGGTCCCTCACATTCTGGACAGGCCCCTGAAAGTCCAAGTGACTAATGACCCTTTCAAAGGGTTACCCCCCCCCACCCCAGGCTAAACCCGGCCCCCAGATGAGACCCAATAGGGCGGAATATGACAAGGCTTACTCTGGGCACCAGCCATCATCTTTCCCAGCCCCCGACCCTCTGCTGCTGCCCCTGTTTCTCTGGCTGGTAGACCCAGACAGAGGCCAGGACGAGCGAAGCTGAAGCTCCCCGGAGTCTCCAGCTCTGCCTGACTCTGACCTGGGGCCCTGCAGGTCCAGCAGGTCCAGGATGATGGCCACCGGCTCCAGAAGGCCTACGCCGGAGACAAGGCCGAGGAGATTGGCCGCCACATGCAGGCTGTGGCCGAGGCCTGGGCCCAGCTTCAGGGAAGCTCTGCCGCCCGCCGCCAGCTGCTGCTGGACACCACGGACAAGTTCCGCTTCTTCATGGCTGTCCGGGAGCTGATGCTGTGGATGGATGGGGTGAACGTGCAGATGGATGCCCAGGAGCGGCCCCGGTGAGGCCCATGGTGCCCCTGACCTATGGAGGTTGTGAGCCAGTGGCTGGGATAGGGTTGTGGGCAGTGGGTGATACGGTCTCTGTACCGCCAGGGATGTGTCCTCTGCAGACCTGGTCATCAAGAACCACCAGGGCATCAAGGCTGAGATAGAGGCCAGGGCCGATCGCTTCTCCTCTTGCATTGAGATGGGGCAGGGGCTGCTCGCCAGGAGCCACTACGCAGCTGAGGAGGTGGGCGAGGCCTGGGCACCGCTGGGTCACCCTCCCGGGGCGGGCCTTAATACTGATTTCTCCTCTGAGTCTTTCTGCTGCTTCTCGTTCTTTCTTTACAGAAACCTTTCACTCTCTCCCCCCTCAGTGCTGTTCAGGGGTTTGCCCATTCCATCTCCCCCCCAGAGCTATTGGGTCGTCGGAAAAGTCATGACGCATTTTTGCAACAAAAAAACAGAAAAAATACGTCATGACTTTTCCAACAACCCAATATACGCCTCTAGAATTCAGAAATCACTTAATTCCCCTGTGTGAGCCCCCCAGGAACCCTGAAAAGGCCCAGCTAGGTACTAACTCACATCCCCCCACCGCCTGCAGATCTCAGAGAAGCTGTCTCAGCTGCAGGCACGGCGCCAGGAGACAGCTGACAAGTGGCATGAGAGGATGGACTGGCTCCAGCTTGGTGAGCTGCTATGGGGACCAGGAAACTGGCTGAGAACAACCAGCCCTGGGAGGAGGGGTTGGAGCGGGGGGGGGTCTTATACCCTGTAGTTCCCAGAATAAGACCAAGAATCCTGGACATGGAATTCAAGGTGCCCACCCTTGGCACTGCCTGGCTCTGTCCTGTGCTCCTGCTTTGGGGCAGTAGCTTTCTGTGTCTCTGTTCTTGAAATGCTGTGGTTACTGTGCCCTGCCGTGCCCACTCTGACCTGCCATCTCCCTGTAACCACCCCCATCCCTGCAGTTTTGGAGGTGCTTGTGTTTGGAAGAGATGCAGGAATGGCAGAGGCCTGGTTATGCAGCCAGGAGCCACTGGTGCGAAGCGCCGAGCTGGGCTGCACAGTCGATGAAGTTGAGAGCCTCATCAAGCGGCACGAGGCCTTCCAGAAGTCCGCAGTGGCTTGGGAGGAGCGTTTCAGCGCGCTGGAGAAGCTCACTGCGGTGAGGGCCACAGGACCCCAGGAATGTCCCGGGGACCCATGCCGCTGCCCCAGGCCTGTGCTCACTGCTGCTTGAAGAAGACAGTTTTTCTCTTTCCACTGAGCCAAGTGCCATGTTGTCACCACAGCTTCAGGAGTCATCCGTTCCCGGGGTGACACTAAGAGACACCGTCTCCCCCATTGCTTCTAATCCCTACCTTCCTTTAGAATTATATTTTCCATTCTGTTTCATCGTACGTTTCACCTTCCCCCAACTCCCTGGTCCTCTTAAATGAACCCTTCCATGCTCTGACCTCAGAATTTTTTGACAGCTGGAGGAGCAGGAGAAAGAGCGGAAAAGACAGAGGGAGGAGGAGGAGCGGAGGAGACAGCCCCCTACTCCAGAGCCCGCAGCCACTCTGACCGAAGGGGTCCTGGTGGACAGGCAGACGGTTCCTGATGCTTCCTGGGACGGGTGAGAGCTGGGACACTTCGGGGAGGAGGAGGAAGCTGAGACTGAGCAACCTAAGGACTTGCTCTGTGTCACCTTCTGCTGTTTCAGAACCCACCCCCGGCTACCAGCGTCCACACAGCCAGCCAGCATTAACGGAGTCTGCACAGATGCAGAGTCCCCACAGGTGACCTCCGTTGCCCCGTGTGCCCCCATCAGAGTCTTAGACCCCCCTTGCACATCCTTTTACAGCTTCTTGTCCTGAGCAGGGCAGCTTCCCAGAAGGGCCTGGCAGTTCCTCCTAGAGATATGGGTGTTGATATATGGAGGGACAAGGAGGGGTAGATTGGTGGGGACACGGGGGACAGGAGAAGGCAGAGGCTCAAAGGAAACTTGGGGGTGGAAGGCCCAGCTCTTGGACGTCAAGCTTCATGACACCCAGGCTAGGTATCTGCCACCTCATCCTTTGACGCAGACACCGTTTTCCCCACAGGAGTCTGGCGCAGGGGATGAGGCCAACGGGCCACAGGGAGAGAGAGAGACCCGGCCACAGGGCTCGGCCCCTCCTGTCATGCCCCAGAGCAGGTCGTCCGAGTCAGCCCGGGTTGCCACCTTGCCCCCTCGAGGCCCAGAGCTTTCTGCCCAGGAACAGATGGAGGGAATGCTGTGCCGCAAACAGGAGATGGAGGCCTTCGGCAAGAAGGCCGCCAACAGGTACTGGGTCTGGCCACGCAGTGCCTGTGGCCTCTCTAGTCCCTGCCTTCTGAAGAGGCTGGCCTGGAACCTCTTCCTAGATAGAGGGGGGAGGGGTGCCCTGCATGAGGGGTGTCCTCTGGGAAAGGGGTAGGACCCAGGAGCAGAGTGAGGCCTCAGGGGAGGGCTAGGCTGGTCTGAAAACAATGGGCCTAAAGGCGAGAGTGGCACTGAAAGTCCTAGAACACCCAAGCTCTTCCCAGGGGTACCAGCCCCACAGAAACCGGTCACCTTGTCACCTGCACCGTGTCCCTCCCAGGTCATGGCAGAATGTGTACTGCGTCCTGCGGCGTGGGAGCCTTGGCTTTTACAAGGATGCGAAGGCAGCCAGCATGGGAGTGCCATACCATGGAGAAGTGCCTGTCAGCCTGGCCAGGGCCCAGGGCAGCGTCGCCTCTGATTATCGAAAGCGCAAACATGTTTTCAAGCTGGGGTAGGAATGGAACCGTGCCCTCACGATGCGAGGGGAAGTCAGAGCAATACAAGGTGAAAGGTAGCCATGAGCTTGGTCTGGAGGAATTAGAGTTACAGTGTCAAGCATTTGGGGACAGAGGTGTAGAGGAGGGAGAGGGGACAGGTCTGGTTGTGTTACCCTAAAGGGGAGTGGGGGCCTTGCAGCTCAGGCCTGATGTCTGTTGATGTCAAGCTGACAAATTATCCTAGAGGGGCTATCTGCAGGCGGGGTGCTGGCACTTCTGTGCCTCCAGGGGCCTCCCCCTGCCTACCAGCAAGCAGCCAGAGCAGGAGGCACTGCCTGGGATGGAAGTGAGCTCACCCTGGTCCTTCACAGCCAATCAGGATTTGCATAGTCCTGGGAATCGAGAACGTGCAGGACTGTCTGATGGTCTCTGAGGACCCCGCTGGCACGTTCTCCAGCCTGGCCTCTGGGTAGATCCCCAGCAGGAATCTGGCTGGTCCAGATTCTCAGCTCCGCCCTGAAGTTTCTTTTTCTTCCACAGCTTACAGGATGGAAAAGAATATTTATTCCAAGCCAAGGATGAGGTGAGCTGTCCCCCTTCTCCCCTCATGTCCCTGTCTCTGCGTTGCCATTCTAGAACCCTCCAGATATACATTTCCCTTCCTTCCCTCTCCTTTCTCTTTTCCTTAAGTAATCAGATAACCCACAGTGAGGCCAACTGGATGTTTGTGAAGGCCACACAAAAACATGTTCCCTATCTTACGGGTTCTTTTTTCTCTAATGAGACGAAATAGTCAAATCATATTTCTGCTGCCGCCTCTTGCACTTCTCCAGCTGCCTTAGCAGCGTCCCTGACGCTGACCAGTTGCCTTTCCATGTCCCCTGTAGGCAGAGATGAGCTCATGGCTGCGGGTGGTGAATGCAGCCATTGCCGCTGCGTCCTCTGCCTCTGGAGAGCCTGAAGAGCCAGCAGTGCCCAGTGCCACCCGGGGCATGACCCGGGCTATGACCATGCCCCCAGTATCGCCGGTCGGGGCTGAGGGGCCTGTGGTACTTCGCAGCAAGGATGGCAGAGAACGAGAGCGAGAAAAACGCTTCAGCTTCTTCAAGAAGAACAAGTAGTTGGGGGCGAGTCTCCCAGGCCAGCTCCCTCCCTCTGTTCAGGAAACTGCCAGGGACTGTCAACGGGGACCACCCTCTTGTCAGGACAACTGCCTGCTGCTAGGGTCTGTTGCCAAGGTCAACCCATCACCAGGAACTGTCTCTGGGGACAAGTCAGTGTTCCCAAGGGCAACCCTACTCTTCTGCTATTTAATTCCAGACTGGTGGTGGGACCCAGGCAACCCCCAATTCCACTCCCCGCCACTTGTTCCTTCTTCCCCCAGCCTTATGCCTCTGTCCCCACCACAGTGCGGACAGTGCCGCACCCTCAACATAGGCCATGTGGGGAATGGTGGCCCCTGCCTCAGGGTCATTCTCCCACCACAGCTAGGGCACACCGTCTGGTTCCTTGCCCCTGGGGACCAGCCAGGAACCTCTCAGAGCTGAAGCAGGACCTGGGGGCAAGACTGTCAGATGATGGAGTCAGAGATGCTGAAGCTCCCCCTTCCTGTCCTTCCTCATCCTCTGACTCGAGTGACCACTCCCATCTCCAGCGAGTCTCAATGGCTTCCAGGTGTGAGTTGTTCAGGGGCAACCACAGCCTTGAGTCTTGCCAAGGAGTGATTAAACAGCTCAGCTTCTCTTACTGCCTCTGGGTGTCTTTGCTTTCCTGACCACAAGACTCTCGGTGCCCATTTCTTCCCTCTGGCTCTGGTCTCCTGTGTATCAGGTTTTCACTTGGCCCCCAGCCTCCACGCCCTCGAAGAACCACATTATTTTGAGAGTCGCCCTACCTTGGTCTCATTCCCCCATGATAATGACCTTTGGTTTGCAAGGTTGACGAATGTCAAGCCTCTTTTTAGACCAAAGAAGTGTATCATGGGTCAGGATGATGTTAACGAGCAGTATTACATGTTAAAAAGCAGTGAACAACTACTTCCCTGGAGCACAGCTTTCTTCACTCTTGATTCTTTCAAGTTTCAAAAACCAAAGACTGAAGAGCATTGCCACAACCTAGTCTCAGCCCAACTGGAGAGTGGAGTATATGGGGTGGGGGGTGATTACTGACCTCATCTTTGTCTCCTCCCCAAGGAGAGGAGCAAGGGAGTTAAGACAGGGATCAGATAAATCAGCAGGTTCCCAGTCTACTGACCAGTAGAATGATAACACTCTGGGAAGCCACGAGATACATCCTAAGTGTGTAAATACACAAACACACACAGGAAAATATTCAAAATCTAGTGAAGTACAAAGAAAGGAATCTCCCTTGTCTCTGGCTTGGCAGTTGGAGGTTTCGAAGCAATAGTCTTTGCCTTGGTGGCCTCCTTCAGTAGAAAAGCTTTGTTCTTTTAATGTTTCCTGTACATACACAACCATTTCTTTTGGGGGCTCAGAGAAGATTTTCCCAGGAAAGCAGCCCTATCTTTAGCGTACCCCTGACTATTATCAGCCATGACAAAGACAGTGTCAGGACTAGCACAACACAGCCCAGAATGGTCTCCAACCATGCGATCTGGTAGACTAGATGGCCCACAGAATAATTACCCCTTTCTCTTAAGAAAGCAAATTTGGAAATACCCACAGTAAACATGTAGATGATGTAACCTGTCATGGGACTAAATGGAATCATATGTCAGCACTACAACTGTCCCTTGGTCTTCAGGTACAACTGAAAATTTTCCACTGTGGGAAGGAAGAGTTATGGAATGTGCAGAGAATCTCGGTATTTACCCTCCAAGATGGCAAGCCTGGAGTTTGGGGAAAGTAATATTAGGAAATTTTAGAAGGAAATATATATGGGGGTGGGGCATAAATGGAGACATGATCATGTCAACATGCAAAATGTACGTGTAATTAGGCCAGCCCGGCAAAGGTCCTGCAGAATGCAGTCAGTGAATGAAGAAGCAATGAACATGTGCTTTGAGCATCATCTACAGATAGACACGTGGCAGCTGAAGCTACCTGAGTGCATGAGTCCTTAGTATGAATCCTTAAGGACAGGACATAGAAGATGATGAGTATAACATCAGGAAGTCTTGGGAGACACCTCTGGGTATGAGTGGAAGAAAAGTTCCAGGAAAAGTGACAATGGAATGGAGAAGTGAGGGGATATGAGACAGGTTAGAGCACAAAAGTACAATAATGCAGGCACCATAAATCAATGGAGAAATACAGACAAATAAAAAATGGATTAATTAGAGAAAAATAATGTTTCCATTCTTACCTAATGCCACCTCTAAGGTTGAAACTATATGTGCCGTCCAATACAGTAAGCATAAGTCACATGTGGCTGCTGATCACTTGAAATGTGGCTAGTCTACATTGAGATGTGCTGTAAGTATAAAGTGCTGACCAATTTCGAAGACTGACGAGGAAAAGAATTTAAAATATTAAGATTTTTATATTGATTATATGTTTAAATGATATTTTAACGATACTGGGTTTCAAAAGGATTAAAGTTAATTTCAACTGTCTCATTTTACTTTTTAAATGTGTTTACTAGAAAAAAAATTAAAAGAATTTTGTCAGCGTTTATCTGAGCCAAAACTGATGATATATGCCAGGGAGCAAGATCTCAAATGCTCCCTAGAAATTTTTTAATTACACATATGGATAACCTATTTTTGTTTGTATAGTGTCACTCTAAATAGACTACAGACCTAAATGTGAAAGGTGAAAACATTAATGTTAATAGAAGAAAATGTAGGAGAATATATGTGAAATATATATATATATATATATATATATATATATACATATATATTTTTTTTCCAGGGGGGAGGAAATCTTACACAAAACTTCAAAAGCACAAACTTTAAAAATTGATTAATTCAATTACATAAAAAAATTAAGGATTTCTGCTCAATGAAGGGTACCATGGACAAAGGTAATAATTTGGTGGAATGAGAGAAAAATACTTGAAACCAATAAAATTAATATCTAGAATATACAAGAAAATCCTGTAAACTGACAATAAAAAGGAGACTGCAACCTAACAAGGAAAATGGGCAAAAGATATGAATAGGAAATTCACAGAAGAGGAAACCCAAAAAACTTAACAAGAAGGGATGCTTAAAAATCAATAATCAGATAAATGCAAATTAAAGTCACAGTGATACATCATTTTATATTAGACTGGCAAAAATTAGGAAACGGGGTAATGTCAAACATTGGCATAAGCATTGAGATACAGGGTCCTTCACGTGCTGCAGGTGGGAGGGTAGACTGGTACAATTTTTCCAAGTCAGTTCCATGTATACCTTAAGACTCAGTAACCTAGCAATTCCACCCCTGGATTTATACCCTCCCAAATTCTCACATGGATCCATTAGGGCACTCATAATTAACATAAGGATGTTAATTGCAACCTTCTTTATAATGGTGGGGTGTTTAAGGCAACCTGATGTCCTACACCCAGAGATGGATAGGTATGGTGGTTGTAAACTGTAGAGTACCACTCGGTGATGAGCTATCACATAGCACTTAGTGAAAAAAGTCAGAAACAACAAGCTCTAAAACAGAATTTACATCAATTAATTTGCCCAAATGCACAATCGGTGGATCTTGTTTAGATCCATATTAGAAGAAACCAACTATAAAAAGACATTTGCAACAAACAATCTAAGGAAAATTTGAATATAAATATTAGTTAATATTAGCATAGCATAGAGTTGATATTTTAGTTACAGGCAGATACTGAATTCCTTATAAGCAAAATGACATTATGTCTGGGATTTGCTTTTAAAAACACCAGCCCCCACCCCCAAAAAAGTAGAGGGGCTAGATGAAATATCAGTAAAATGTAGATAATTGTCAATGTTTGGTAAAAGGTTCATAGGAGTTCATTTTCTCTCCATGTGTCGTCTTGAAAATTTCCACAATAAAACTTTTTTTTTAGAAAGAATAAAACATTTCTAAATGGAAAAAGCAAATATGCACTAAAAAGTCTTGCAAGAACACAAACAATACAGATTAAACTCATTAGAATGGTTGCCTAGGACTGGCTGAGTGGCGCCATGGTTAAGAACTGGCTTGGGAC
>NW_017731443.1:863711-920499 GCF_001890085.2 Hipposideros armiger
AGATAAACTCAGTCCATCAATCTCTATAAAACTCTATTCTTTGTTCAAGGGTGACAGTGAGTAATCCACTTAATAGCTTCCCCTTTGCCACCAGGAGGTGCCCTTGAACCACAGCTGAATTTTGAATGCTAGAAAGTGCTCCGAGAATCATAGGTGCCTAGCCCTCCAGCAGCTTGGTGTGGACGTGTAAACGCTGTCCCGCACCCAAATCAAGGAACCTGTCTGGACCTTTGCACCAAGTATTCCTTTGATGTGCTCACCATGGACCAGGAACTGTGAAGGACACACAGTGAGCTCTTATACTCCAGCTAGAAAGAGAAAACCAGCCCACGTACATTCACGAGCAAACAAAACATGACTAAGGGCAGCCTGGGTAGAATGCCTCCTAGGGCTATCCCAGCTCTGCCATCTTTGATTTTGTTTCCTTATCAATGAATAACATGCTTGCAATGAAAACTTTTAAAATGTTTAAAGCTCTACAAAAAATGACTAGGTTTGCTTAAAATGTGGCGCGTCTGTATTTCTAAACGTTGTCCCAAGCTGCCATAGAGGTTGGCCAGCCTGCTAAGTAAGCTCCCTTTTAGGGGACCCAGTGAGATAACCTTTTGTTATCGGCTGCCGGCCCCCGATCCCCGATCCAGCAGGCCCTACAGAACCACCCATTGTGACGGTTAGTAACAACCCAGCCTTCTGATTTCACTAAGGCAGTGGTTGCGTCCGGAGCCCTCCTGACGCGTGAGCGCCGAACTCCCCCTTCCAGGGTGGTGATTGGCTAGCCGGGGCTGGGGGCGGGCTGACCTCCGCACCGCAGCGCCGTCACCAGCTGGCCCCGCCCCTGAGTCGGGGCGGCTGGGAGCTGAGCCTGGGGAAACAATTTACATGCGGCCGTGGGATTGGTCGCTTGGCTCCTGCGAGGGGGAGGGGAGAGCCAGCGCAAACTCGCGCGTGCGTGAGGTGGCGCGCGAGAAAGGGCCCGGTCGCGCCGAGGCTCGAGCGGCCGTCGCCATTTTGTAGGGTTCTCTCTGACGCGGGAGCCGCCGCCACCACCACCGCCACCCGGAGGTGTGAGGGGGGTCTTGTGGGTGTGTGAGGAGGTCGAGGGCGAGCCGGGGCGGGCCAGGCCGGGCCTCGGCGGGCGAGGATGGCCCCGGGTTTGGGCTTTTCCCTTGGCTGCGGGAGGTCCCGGGAAGACAACGGGAGGAGGCGGGGCTGGGTCGCCGGAGGGGGCGGGGCAGGGGTCGGGTCGAGTCTTTGTTGGGGCGAAGGAGCTGGAGGTTGGTAGGCTGGGGGGGGGTGTCTAGGCTTGGGGCCAAGGGGGCCCCTTTATTCTAGAGTATCTTGAAACGTGATACCGCACGGAGGAGAGGAACACAGATTTCCCTCCAAAATCTTGTGACCAGGGACATTCAGATATATGCCTCTTGCCCCCTGCTTGGGCTCTTCCCTTTCCTTCCCCACAAAGAGTATTTTAAGACGTGAAACCGCTAACCCTGTTACTTAAATGTGCCTCATTTCACGGAGATGGACAATACAACGCTTGCCGACCCCCGACCTCCTGTTGGGTGTCACACAGAGCTCTCACTACTTAACAAACCTTTCTCCCTCTATGGAGAAAAAAATAACGGACCTCTGTGTGAGGTTCTTGAAAGTGCCAAGAACTTCTTTGGAGAATTAAACCAAATGCAGTGTCCTGAAATTGCCCGCCCCACCCCTAACTTTTGGAAATCTTGTTTCTCCTCTTTCAGGCTCTTGTCAGAATGGTGAAGCTGTTCATCGGAAACCTGCCCCGGGAGGCCACAGAGCAGGAGATCCGCTCACTCTTCGAGCAGTATGGGAAGGTGCTGGAATGTGATATCATTAAGAACTACGGCTTTGTGCACATAGAGGACAAGACGGCGGCCGAGGATGCCATCCGCAACCTGCACCACTACAAGCTACACGGGGTGAACATCAACGTGGAAGCCAGCAAGAATAAGAGCAAAGCTTCAACCAAGTTGCATGTGGGCAACATCAGCCCCACCTGTACCAACCAAGAGCTTCGGGCCAAGTTTGAGGAGTATGGTCCAGTCATCGAATGTGACATCGTGAAAGATTATGCTTTCGTACACATGGAGCGGGCAGAGGATGCGGTGGAGGCCATCAGGGGCCTTGACAACACAGAGTTTCAAGGTGAACTGCTCTGGGGTCTGGGTAGCAGGACTGAGTGGGGTCTATCTAGCTCAAGGACCAGGCAAGAACATACAACCATGGTGCTGGCTGGGTGGTGTCTTCCATTCTATTTTAGCGGGAAATAATAGAAAGACTGTATGTTTACCACTCTTAAGCGCAGTTTACTCTTGGAGAAGGAAACACTTCTTCCCCTTTTCAGGTTTGCCAAGATTGTCAACTGCATAGAATCACAAACTGGGTTACTGTATCGTTCAGGTTTCATTCATTTGAGTGCTATTGGAAGTTTAATCTGTCTGGGCAAATGAGTACCTCATGGGAGAAGGGAGGATAAAGGTTTGGGACTTACCTGTTTCTTTTGTTATGACCAGGAAGAGTTTAAATGCGTAGAATGTATACTCTTAACTGCCTTGGGTGATGGGTTGTGGTGGGAAAAAGGGACAGGGACATCCGGAGGAACCCCTGTATTCTAAATATGGGTGGTGAACCTGGATTTGGGGAAGTATCTTCTGAGTGCTCAAATTTGTTCAGCCTGTAAACTATACAAGCACAGCCAAAAACCATGCCATGGACTACAGATGCTCCTCGACTTACAATGGGGTTATGTCATGATCAACCCATCATAAGTAGAAAATATTGTAAATCAAACATGGATATACTACTACACGGTACAGTATCAGCTCTTTGCCCTCGTGATCGCGGGGCTGACTGGAACGGTGACTCGCCTCCACTGCCCAGCATCACCAGAAAGGATCGTACCGCGTAGCGCTAGCCCGGGAAAAGATCAAGATTCGAAGTACAGAATGTGTATCGCTTTCACACCATCATTAATTGGAACCATTGTAAGTCGGGGACTGTCTGTATTCTGCTCCACCTGTTATTTAATCCTAAGGGAAAAAAGAAATTTGTAAAAATATTAGGTTGAATGAGAATGATGGTCCTGCTACTTCTGAGAAGATTCTAGTAAGATATTCTAGTAAATAACGTTTTTATCGATAATAAAGGTACATATTACTACAACAGGAGGTTGTCTTAAGACTCTAGAACTATACTAATATGGTAGCCACTAGCCACATTTAGCTACTAAATTGAAATTAAATAAAATTTAAAACTCAGTTTCTCAGTTGTACTGCACACGTTGCAAGCACTCAGAAGTCACATGAGACGAGTGGCTACTGTCTTAGTGCAGATATGTAACATTTCCATCATCATCAAAGTTCTGTTGGACAGCACTGCTCTACAGGTTGTTACATCTTATGGATCAATGTGGTGATCCATAAGATTTTTTAAAATGTCATCATTGGAAAAGAAACATCTTTTGTTTTTGTTGACAGTATCATCTTGGATTACACATTTACTGCCACTTTTCAGGTTCATAAATTAACACCATTTTTTGTCAGGGTGCCACTAAAAGGGTTAAGAAGTACTTAAGGGTCCTCTGCTAAACCTAAGAAACAGTGAGAAAAGAAATGGAAGAGAAGAAGTTGAACAGAAAGGGGTGAACGAGTTTTCAAATAGTGGAGGTTGCAGATAGTGCATCAGATATCTCTGGCCTCAGACAGTAGTGACCTGGGGTTTAGCTAGTCTCTAAAGCGTAGGGCAAATGTCATAGATACTTGCTACCATTAACTAGTCACGTGACTTTGGACAAGTGTTTTAACCTCTCTTGCTTCATTTTCCCCACTTATAAAATAGAGTTAATGATCCCTGTGGTATCTCCCTCACGTCACAGGATGGTAGTGAGGCTAGAATGAGGTGTAATAAATAGATGTGAAAGTGTTTTGACAGTAAAAAGTGATAAAAGGTGAGTGTTGTTCCCAACAATGAGTGTTTGTTATGATTAGGAACTTATTTAAAATGCGATAGTTAGCTCTTCTTTATATTTGTTTTTATTTTATTATTTTGGAAAACTTGCACATTGGACAGCTTTAAAAATATTCTTAATTATTTTTATTTGATGGGGGAGGGAATCATGAATGGACAGTGGCGGGGAGAAATGGAGGTTCTCTTGACAGGTAACAAGCGGTGTAAAGAATGCAGTTAAAGTCAGGTACTAACTGCAGAGATATTTTAATAGTGTAATATTGCATGTCCTTACCTTTTTAATATACAGTTGAATATTAGGATGGGGCAAAAATATGTATGTGGAAGTCAGTTAATTGGGGAGAGTTGGCTTAGAAGTAGTGTGTTTTAATAAAACAGGTTTAATTACTTTAGAAAGTGGATATCTGACTAATGAAGTGATCCATAAGATTTTTTTAAATGTCATCATTGGAAAAGAAAAATCCTTTATTTGGTTTTCATGTTCTTAGCCTGGCCCCTCTGGAGAAAGCCCTCTACTCCCAAGTTACACACAGACATTTTTATAACCAGCTCTTTTTTCTCCAGATGATAATAGAAAGTGTAGCATTGGATAAGTGCAGCTTTACAGAAAGTACAATCTTGATACCAATTTGTCACATTTTTCGATAAAGCCTTTTCAGCTATCTAATGAAGGTAGCCCTTAAGAGTGCCACTTGGGCATCTTTTAAACCTTTATATGTTAATGGCTGTCATTTAGGCTTCACTGTATGACTTCTTACAGGAAGCAGCAAGAATCTGAGTTTACCTGGGTCTTTCAGGCTCTGTTTCCTCTCCACACGAACAGGAGTGAACTGTACCCCTATTGAGTTAGCAGATTGTTTGAAGACCTTAAAGAAGCTGTTCCCAACTAACAATTCAGGCAGCTGAATGGGGAATATGTAAGAGTTCAGGTGTTTCATCTTTCCCCTGATATGTAAATAAGCATTAAATTGGAGTGCTCTTATGTGTCAGCTACATCCCCAGCCCTCTCTGGACCTTGGCATGTGGTAGGAGCTCAGTAGTTAGAACCCCAAGTTGCCCACCTCAGCATTTCAATCCTCTTTCCTGTTCCAGCTATCAAAAGAAAACATTTTTATTGGGCTGGTTTTCTGGTAAATGTTGGCCGCGCATTTCAGTGATTTTTGGAGGTCTCAGAAAATCGTTAAACTTTTGGCCTCTCCAAGTATAAGAGAGTGGTAGAATTAAATTTTCCTTCAGTTTTCTTTGTCCTTGGTTACTTAAGGTAATAGAGAAGAACAGTATTTTTCAATTATTAAACACGTTAGGGGATTTAAATTAAAAGCCTACTTAAAAGGGCCAGTTCAGTGGCTCAGTTGGTTAAGAGCTCGCTCAAGCATGTGAGCTCTGAGTAACAGCAGTTCGATGCCAGGCCTGAGCTGAGTTGCCAACAGGTGGCAGGATGGCTCAGCTATTAAAAAAAAAAAAAAGCCTAGTTACAACCTTTGGAAAGATTGTGTGAAAAATCTATCACTTCTATTACAGATCTTTTAGTTTTAGATAAAAAATATTTTACTGAATCTGTTTCACAGCTACTATAGAGGTAGATTTTGCCACAGATGTTTATAAATGGAGTTCCACTCTAAAGCAGGCACGAAGATTGGATGTAGTAACCAAAACATCAAGGAAGAATCACTGGGTTTTGTTTCGAAAAAAAATGGACCCGAATCTATAAAAGAGCAAATTAAATTGAAATGTTTTCCTTAAAAATGTACTTCTAAGTCTCTGGATTGGCTGCTTTTTAGATTGTCATGGTTACTGCGACTTCAGAATTGGAGCACACAGTTTGTGTCTGTCACACATTAATGTTACCGTGCATGGTTGAAAGCCAACTAATTTGTAGTCTTCTAGTCTAAATTATAGGGATAATTTGTGATATAAATTGGGGCAAAAATCTGTTTCTGTTCTATGCATAGTTAGCATGTGGCCCTTACTAAGCTCTAAGAATTAGAATGGGAGTGTTTAAATCTCTGCAAACAGTGGGATGGCTAAATGCTGCTTTCATAGAATTATTGCCATTTGGTATCTGTTGACTGTGTCCGTGGTGATGGTGGATGCTGCCTCTGCTAGCAGCTGGAAGTAAAAACCTGAGCACCTTTGTTTCTGCTGAAGAAAGGGTTTTAAGTTGGAGGGAGCAACTACTAGAAACTGGGGTGGTAGGAATCTTAGACACTGGGCAGAAATGAGTTTGACTAAAGTGATACTACTGCACTAACCCGCTCCCCTCTCAGGGTCAGTGCATGGCGCTGCTCTGGCTGCCGTCCTGATCGGGCTGTGTCCAATGGTGGAGCGCGAGGCCTCCTATGGCATAACTGCATCCAGAACAAGGTCTGTTAAAGAGAGCACCTGCTGATCGCGGAGGGGGGATCTGTGCTGAGCAGCCTCTGAGTGGGATACAAATCCCCTGTTCTCTACACATCTGTGCTGGCTGCCTTTTGGCTACAATTCGAAAAGCATTGATTTGATCTCCATGGTCTTAATGCAGTTTGGGACTAAATACTGCCAAGAATACTCCTTTTCTCAAACTGCTTTTAAAGACCTTGGATGCTTTAAGGGTTCCTGGGCTTGGTGGCACACAAGCCCAGGGTGAAGATTGTTTCTTCTCTCAGCTGTTCCTCGTGCTGGTCATTTCCTGGAAGTATGGATGTGGCTTGTTTGTATGGGTGCCCTGAGGTCTTCAGGGAAATGGTACATTTTTCTAACAAGTAGATGATCCCCTATAAAGAATTGTAAGCCATGTGGCAGAATGAAATGCTGATCATTTCATTACATGAGAGCACACTGTCCCTAAGAAACCAGTACTGCTTCAAGAGCTTTCTAATTCTTGCTGTTGAGAGACCTTGGTCAAGTAGTTTTCCTTTCCACAGAAGGCATGGATTCACCCTTGCTGAAAAAAGTGGGGGGTGGTTTGAAATCTGGAGGGTCTTGTGACTCCTAGAAGTACTGAAGATAAAGCAGATGGTGAGCCAGGCATGATTTGTGTACCCAGCATAGCCTTCTGTGACACCTGCAAAAATGGATGAAGGAGACAAGACGGACAGAAGTTTGCTGTGGTCTTTACACTGCAGTGAATGCTCAGGCCTAACGCGGCCCTGAGGAAATCGGAGAGGTTGGTAAGACAAAATCTGGCACAACTGGGGCTCTGTTGGATATCTGATTTGGAAAAATTGGCAGGTTTTGAATCGTGAAAATTTTCAGTCTTAGCAGTAAAAAGCGGCAAGTTTAAATTTCTGTGTTTGTGGGGGAAAGGAAAGTTGTGGAGACAGAAGTAGGCGGGAATCCGGTCTCCTGGTGTAAGTAGAAACTATTGACTGGTCCCTGAGGACTCCAGTTTTCTAGCTCTTGCCTGTATTAAAACTTCAACTTCTTTTGGTGGGGATTGCTGAAATAGGGTCTCAGGAGTGTGTGTATGTATGTGTGTCTTATGCCAACTAGTTTACTTTCATGTGGGGAGGATAAAGAATGTTGATGAGTTATAATAAATTTTATATCTATTTCCTCAAGGCAAACGAATGCACGTGCAGTTGTCCACCAGCCGGCTTAGGACTGCGCCCGGGATGGGAGACCAGAGCGGCTGCTATCGGTGCGGGAAAGAGGGGCACTGGTCCAAAGAGTGCCCGGTAGATCGTACGGGTCGCGTGGCAGACTTTACCGAGCAATATAATGAGCAGTACGGAGCAGTGCGCACGCCTTACACCATGGGCTACGGGGAGTCCGTGTATTACAACGATGCTTATGGAGCACTGGACTACTATAAGCGTTACCGCGTCCGCTCCTACGAGGCAGTGGCAGCAGCAGCAGCAGCTTCTGCGTATAACTACGCAGAACAGACCATGTCCCATCTGCCTCAAGTCCAGAGCTCAGCTGTGACCAGTCACCTCAACTCCGCTGCTGTGGATCCCTACGACAGACACCTGTTGCCAAACTCAGGTGCTGCTGCCACCTCAGCTGCTATGGCTGCTGCTGCTGCCACCACTTCCTCCTATTATGGAAGGGACAGGAGCCCCCTTCGTCGTGCTACAGCTGTGCTCCCCACAGTTGGAGAGGGCTACGGTTATGGGCCAGAGAGTGAGCTGTCTCAGGCTTCAGCAGCTGCACGGAATTCTCTGTATGACATGGCCCGGTATGAGCGGGAGCAGTATGTGGACCGAGCACGGTACTCAGCCTTTTAAAGACTGGAGGTGAGAGTGGGGTGGGTATGGTGAAGAGATTCCATTTAGTTCCCTTGAGAGAGACCCAGGCTGCATAGAGAAAGCTAAAGCCACCTGTTTGCTGTCAGGACAAGAGTGTCCAAAAGGTATAAATCACGTGTTAGTCCGAAATAGTCCTCTAGCTTAAGCCAAAGGTCCATTTGGCCTATTGAGGTTTTAGGGTGTGAATCCAACCATCTTGTTCCTTCTGAGAGAATAAACCCACTTTGTTAGAATATTGTTCTCTAATCAAGTGTAAGCAGATCTGGGTTACAGAAACATAGTTAAGAGAACTAACATTTGTTGAGTTCCTTCTGTGTATATTACATCATTTAATCTACACAATAAACCTTTAAGATATTCTCTCTTTTACAGAGAAGGGAACTAAGCCTCAGAGAGTTTAAGTCACCTGGTAATTGAAAGGTTGAGCCAGAATTCCAGCTCAGGCCTGGCTGACTCCTAAACCTATTCTTCCACTAAAGTCACTGTGGTGTAAGCTGAAGAATAAGGTTCAGAGTTAATAATGAATGTCCCAGTGAGAATCTGAACTGTAACTTGAGACTTCCAATTTGGTAATAAAACTACTACTTAGGTCATTAGCCTTTATCAGAGGAAACTTTTCTAATACATAGCTTTAATTCACATAAAGTCCTATAAATTTTAGGTGTTTAGTTCTAAGACACTTGCTTGAAAGCGGAATGTTTTGATATCACTGTCCCATGGAGTCCTTTTCTTATTACTAATCTGGACCATCTGGTTCTCCATGGGCACCGAAGCCATGTTTCTGCCAGTGATGCTATCACTTAGAGCCTAATGCTTCCTGTTTTTTCCAGCAATTTTTGTTTTGTTTCTTGTTTGAGGGACATTTATGGAACTAGATAAAACAGGTAATTTTTTTATGTGTATAAAATCCCATTAGTGGTGGCCTTGGAAATTTAATTTTTCCTACTTCAGAAATGTATACCAAAGATGATGAAATGGTAAGACTAATTGGGAGTTTCTAGAGATTGCTGAATCTCTTAGGCTGAGAGGAAATGGCATCATGACAACTTTCTATTCTCATGGCGGTCCTTGTACCTTGAAACTGAGAATCACTTGAATGGGAGGTCTAGTAGCGAAGTTCAAGTTGGTACCACTGAGTTTCCGGGGTTCCTAACTTACCTCTTTGGTGTATGTGTAGAAGAAAACAAAGCGATGGGGCTTTGCTGTTTTCACAATGAGAAGCAAACAGCCTGAACTTGTGATGAGTTCTATCCTGTATGACCATGACAAGACTGGCGTCTCCTGGGACCATTGTGTAGCAGTATGTGTTCATGTGCATGAAGTGGATAATCACACAGTTTGTGAAGTCGGCCATTAATTTTTACTTTTAATGCAGCTGAATCTGCCAGGAAGTGGAATATGCCTCTGAAGTCAGGTGGTATCATATAACTTCTGTTCCTCTCGAATGTTTCAAAACAAAGTTAAATTAGTATATATGGTCTTTAAAGGATATTGACTAGGTATTTTTAAATGAACTTTAACTGCAAGCAGTGGTTGTTCAACTAACCTCTTTTTAGTGATGACTTTTAAAGAAACTTACCTTCCAGGTGTGAACCTCAAATGGACTGAATAACCCTGAGTTGGTTGCAGTCCCAGGAGCCTGATGTTAATGAGGCTGCCAGGATGAAATACTCCAGAACTGTTGGGGATCCAAATTCAGGTCTCACCCTAGCACAACTGATTCAAGAACGTCACAACTTTTGAAGTCGATTGGCACAGATCAAGACCAAGATTTGGCCCTTTGTCTGTAATAAGAGTAGAGGAACTTGGTGTGAGTTAATTTTTTTTTTCCCCCAGCCATTGGTGTCTGGAGTTTCCATCATCACTGGAAGAATTAGAGAATTTTAGGATTTCTTCTTTTCGTTTGGTAAGGGAAATGTCAATTAGGGGAACTACTAGAATTATGGCTCTAAATCTATGACTATGATATATAGGTATGTTGGAGGGTAAATGAACCACCCTTTGATACCCTTTGTGGCTGTCATTTTTGAAAACTTGTTTACTATGAAAGATTAAAATGAAACACATTTAAAATAGTGCAGTTGGCCACCTTTGAGATTTTGGCATCTTCTGCTTTTTCTAGACCCCCAAATTAAATTACAGTTCTTGATATCTGTATGCCCTTTGTTACAGCAGCAGTAGCCTTGTATCACAGAGGTTGTCTTGCCTAAAAGGATGGATAAGAAAATGAAAAAGAGGCCGGCCGAGTGGCTCGGTTGGTTAAGAGCTCGCGCAAGAGTGCGAGCTCTGAGCAACAGCGGTTCGATGCCTGGCCCGAGCTGAGTTGCAGCTGAGCTGCCAACAGGTGGCAGGATGGCTCAGCTTAAAAAAAAAAAAGAAAATGAGAAAGATGTATTTGTTGTCAACGCAGCAGTCTTCCAGATAAAGATTGTTTCTTCTATATGTAGCTATAAGTAGATTCGTATATAGTCATAATAGACTCCTGGGTAATGACATGGGATATGTTTGATCCAGTCTGACTTGGTTTTGTTTTGTTCTTTGTTCTTTTCCCCCCTGGAATGCAGGACAGGACCAGGGCCCTTGTACTCGGAGCCAAGCTGCTCTCCAGGCATTGTGTAAGCCTCTTGTGTTGTGCTCTCTTTCAGGTAGGATAATTGCGGACTGAACCCTCGGGCTGCGGTCATATATGAGAACTTGCTCCGCGCGGTCCCCTTTGCCGGGATGTTTCCATTGCTTCATGTTTCAGTAAACAAAGGAGTTTGTGACCAACTATGTTTTCTTTCTTAATTTAATTCTAAGTTGACTTTTTCTTTCCTCCTGATACATGTCTCTGTAGCCTTTCACTCTGTTCCTTATATTCTCAGCCTCTGAGCAGCCCTAGGTAAGGATTATGCTGGCACCCCTTTTCCTGTACAGTGGAGCCCCTCTTATCTTGCTTTCCTTAGGAGTTGAGCCCTTCTCTCTGTCTACCTGCAACATCTCCTTTCCCTTTAAAATGACCATGTAGTGGCAAGCAACCTTTTACTCTTCTCTGTTAGCTCTGGACTCTAACATTGAAGCTGATCTTCTGAATTTGCTAGGACCATTGGGGTTTCTTGGGAGGGAGGGGGTTGTTGTTTTGTTTGTTTTGGTTTTTTTTTTATGTCTGACCTGTGATCGTGGTACAGCATTAGCTGAAATTTAGCCTTGTTTTACTCCACTCCTCCCACTCTTTTTTTTTTTAATATTTTGACAAATAAACGTTTCTAACACTTAAGTACCTTTATCTTTTTGTGTTTGTGTGACTATTATTTACAACCAGTATCTTCTGGTTCTTTTTCAGTTGTGCTCAAACAACAAAATTCAGGTAAATCAATATCTGAAATTTAGATGTAAAAGGAAGGATTTAATGAGGTAGGTACTGTGGCCTCGGCAAAGGGTGGAGAAAAGTTAGCCAGAATCTTGAGACGTTGATAAATATGTTCCTTTTCTAAAGAACCTCAGCTGCGCTTTCTGTTTGAAAGACTAGCAGAGGTTAGTGACAGGAGGAGGCCCTGCAGAGAGAGGGAACCCTGCATCAGGAAAAGTGAGCCAGAGTATCACCAAGGACCTACCAGGTTGACTCCATTTGACTTTTTGTTTAAATTCACTTACAAACTATTTTAAGAGTTCTCTCTTCCCATGGTGTTAATATTCTGCTAGGATTAGACTTTGGCTAAAATGAGTAACATAGTTAGGATAGATCAAAAGACAGGAAACGTCATAATATTTTGAGCAGAAAAGCAAGAAGGGTATTAATGATTGGCAGTAACAACATTCTGTGATGAAATTCTAATTTTTTAACAAGATTTATGGATATTGTATTATCATTGCTTAGATCCCCATAAAATGAGCTTAATGATGGATTCAACCCTACCTAAGCTTTATTGTATTATATATGGACATGTTGACATGTAAATTCTGACTACCTGTGAATGTTTATATAGCATTTTCTCCACATATTTTGTACTTAAGATAATTTTGACATAGATGAAGCCAAAATTTCCCAATTTGGGGGGTAAGATACAACTAGAGAGGTTGTTAACCTATCAGTGCACACACTCCAACGAGTGGGGAAGTACACAAGGCCCATTTTAGCTTCACCATTCCCCAAGAGGACAGGATTGTCCCTGCTTTACAAAGAGTAAAGCAAAGCTACTGGGATTTCCTCGTGATTGATCTGCAACACACCTGGTAGAGCAAAGAAATACCTGTGTGCAGGTGTGGCTGGTCCTTTGTGCTAACCTAACACAGTAGTTTAACATAATCTTGATTTCTATCTCACTGTCATGACAAGAAAAAAGATTGGGTTCTGCAAAACAGTTCTGCATCAGCAGTCTCCAGTAAGACTGGGCAGTGTTGGAAGTGTTCCTTATCTGTGCTGTCCAATTTGTAGCCATTAGCTACCTGTGATGGTTAAGTAATTAAAACGTGGCTAGTGAAGCTGAGAGACTTGAGTTTTTTATTTTAATTATAACTAGCTACACATGACTATTGAGGACTTGAAATGTGGCTAATGAAGCTGAGAAACAATGTCTTATAATGTAACTAGCCACGTATGGCTAGTGGCTACTGCATTGGACAGCACAGTTTAAATAGTAAAGTAAGTTTCTTATGAGGAAAAAAAAGGCAGGATCATGTAAAATATCTTTTCCTTAAAAAATCCTTTCATTCCCCTCAAAATAGGTAACACTGGGAAAGGGATTGGTTTTGAGCCAATGTAAGAAAACTGTTGAGTAGAAACAAATGTGTTTATTTCTAAACCTTAGTTCTTACATGAGAAATTGCATTTTGTGAGAACAAAATCCCTTTTATCCACCAAGACCATTTTTCTCATTATGGGCCATTTCAGAGTCCCATGAGGCCTCACACTAAAAGCTCCTGAATTCATTTAGCAGTATCTGAATTCCTGCTGTGAGCCAGGATTTGGGTGATGAATGAGACATGTGGTTCCTGGTAGAGAAGCAAACCTTAATTGCATTTGTGATAAGTACTATGGCAGGACCCGTACAGGGTGCTGTGAAAACGTAATAGTGACTAACTTTGGGGGAAAGAGGGGGGGGTTGTTGCTATTCCAAGTCATGTGAAGACCCCTGATCGGGACCAGTGGTGCCCATCAGGAACCAGAAAAGCAGCTCCGTGGCACAGAAACCTGAAGAGGTAAGTTACAGGCACAGTTCACGAGAGCCTAGTAGGCTGGGTAAGGAATTGCATCTTGACCTTAAGACTAACTGGAAGCTATAAAAAGGGTTTATGTTTGGAGGTAACAGGATCAGGATCAGACTCATTTCTCTTAAAAGATCACTGATTGGAGAGGAACAAAAGTGAATAACATAAGTGAGATTTGTCTGATTTATAATGGGCTTTGCCTCGAATGAAGCCAATCCAGTAGATGTTTCAAAGGAAGAAAAAGTACTTCAGACAGGAAGAGGACAATGCATAAGGACATGTGATTGGTTGGGGGGGGCACTGAGGGGGTGGGATTAAATCCCTGAGGTTAATTGATAAGCCATAAATAATAACAGGATGGGCTGCGCCTCTCCCACCTGAACACTTGCTGAGCACCTGTTGTGGGCCAGGCCTGCCTAAGGACTTTGCACAAAGCACCCCTTAGTGCTGAAGGGCAAGGGAGAGGAGATAAGGTCTCAGATCTTGAGACAGGAAGATAATGAAAATGGTATTTGCTATGAGAAATACCAAAATCATTGTGAGAGTTCAGAAGGGCAATTATGCACTCCTACCAAAATGAAAGCTTATTCTTTATGCCTTAAGCCCAGGCCTTTCATCTCAAATGAATTTCTTCCTGAGTAGTCAGCTATTTGGGGGTGGGGAGCGGGAGTTCTGGGCACCCCCCCAAGCAAGGCCCAACCACTCAGGAACTTGAAGTAGCAGGCAAAATCAACCCCAACCTGATTTAAATATTGCTGCCCGGGAGAAAAGCATGACAATCCCCCTAACTGGAGTTGGAAGACTCCCTAGTTCCTAAGAACACCTTCCCGAGGGTGGTTGTGGGGAGACCTACTGGGCCACAGCTCTGACTTGGCCCAAGCCTTGCTCTGCCCTTGAGGCCTGTGGCAGGCTCAAATCCACCTCTTCCTCTTGACTTGCAGCCACACAGTGAAGTTAGACAATGTGGCACAGAAAGACACTAGGCCCTCCGCTCATGTGGGCAGATGGGCAGGAAAGGGTTGGCTAGTTCAAGGTAGCTCAGAAAAGGGAAGCAACTTGCCCAAAACTGGCCTCATGGCTTGTCAGGATTTGACTCACAAATCTGGTCCTCAGACAGTCTCCTGCCCTAGGAGATGGGGGGGGGGGGGGGGGAGTAAAAATGCATTCCTAGGAAGAGCAGTCAGCTTGTCAGAATTCATCTCAGGGCTTTCTTAAGATCTGGTGCCCATGCGCTACTGCCCATGAGAACCAAAGTGCAAGAAATGACAGCTTGACCCCAGAGAAAAGAGCGACATTGCGAAAGTAGTCTTAGGCTTGCAGGCTTTTGGGGGGATCCAGGCCACATTCAAACCACACTGCACTGACCCCACACCGGAGTGGAGCTCGCACTGCCACAGGCCTCAGCACGCTCACTAGGCTAATGGCTGAAATTCAGGCTCCCAGACTTAAATCCAAGCCCTTTCTGTGGCCTTGGGCATGTTACTTACCATCTCTGGGCGTTTTCTCATCATAAAATGGAAATAATATATACCTTCCTCTTAGAGTTGTCCAAAGGAGTAAATATAAAGAATTCAATTGGCTATTACTACAAGTATGCAAGCAAAAGACAGAGCCCCATCCCTCCTGGAGCTCACCAACTAATGGACGAGGTAGACCCTGGAATACACAAATCTGACAAACTATCAAGAGGACTATCTGTGCAGGGAGGTAGACAGAAGAGCTGTCATCACTCCCTCGCCAGTCCTTCAAGGATTCCAGCACCCCTCCTGTTTCTTGCTCAGCTGTGGGACCTAGAGAAACTGGCTGAAGCTCTGCATTTTAGGGATCACCACATCGCAAAGCTAAAGGACCCTTTAGGGTATCAAACAGTTCCACCATTCTGCCTTTCTTGACCACTGGAAGCTTGTGGACTTAAGTGACCATCCGTGGATCCCTGGGTCCTACCCCAGGGCCCGGTCCTGTGCTACCACTGTTTCCTCAATGACAGACTGGTGACTGCAAAGGCAATGCATGGATGGGGGCCAGGGCCGAGGGTAGGGGATCCCCAAGAGGAACACATCATTCAAATGATGCTGACATACACACATTTGTTATTAAATGCCTGTTATTATGTCAGGCAGTTGCCAGGCACTGGGGCAATTTCCTAACCCCTAGGTTAAAATTTTGTGAGAAAAATAGTTAATGAGTAAACAATAACAACAACAACAACAAAAATAGGGGAAAGGACCACAAAATACACAAACTAGGCATAATGGGGAAGAATGACAAGGGGCACCTACTTAGCTAGGGGTTGTCAAGGAGAGCCCTTTGAACTCAATCCTGAAGCTAAGACCTAAGAATAAGAAATTCACCCTATAGTGACCAAGGGGAAGGTTCCTCCAGGTAGAGAGAAGGCGAGGCAGGAAAGTGGTGTATCAGGATTTGAAAGGAGGGCCAGTATTGTTAGAAAAAGGTTAGTTGAGGAAAGGGCCTGAGGTGACACTGGAGTGTGGGGTAGAGGCCAGATATTTCAAAGCGCTTCAGGCCAAGGTAGAGGGTTGGCATTTATTTTAAATACAATGGGACTGGCATTTATTTTAAATACAATGCGACGTTGGTGAAAGGTTCTAAGTTACGGAGTGACAGTCTGATTTATAATTAACATCATCCCAGCTACTGAACGGAGATTGAATTTAAGGAAGAGAGGGAAAGAAGGAAAAGGTGCCAGAAGGCAGGCCACTGCAGTGGTCCTGGGGAGTGATTGTATGGTTTCCACTATGGTGTAGCAAAGACAGGACCGGAAGTGGCAACATTTGCTTTGTGTGCTAAAGAAGAGATGAGGGGGGAGTGAGAAGTGAGGGGACAATCAAGAATGACCACCAGGAATCTAGCTAGAGCAGCCCCGTAGATGGTAATGCCATTTAAAGAGATGGGGAAGATTGGAGAAATTATTTGGGACTGGGGAGACTCAAGAGTTCTATTTCAAACCTAAGAAGTGTGAAGTGTATGAAGACAACCAAGAACTCTCAAGTACAGCTGGTCCTCGTTCAGTTGTTTTGTTGTAACGCTGATGAGACGCCACAGGAACTTAACTCTTGTTTTTATCAGTTAGCCTGTGGTACCGTTGGTTTCGTTCTACATCGTTTTGCCAGTTCTAAGAAACTATCAGTGAGGACTTACTGTAGGTCTTTAGATCCCTGAACTTTGAGCAGAGGAGCAGTTTGAGACAAGAGATGTAAATCTGAGCTCTCGGCATCTAAATCAGCATTATCCCAGAAAATGTGAGCCACTTATGTAATTTGGGAACTTCTAATAGCCACATTAAGCAAAGTAAAAACAGGTGAAATTAGTATTTTTAGTAATGTATTTTATTTCACCCAATATATCCAAAATATTATCATTTAACATATAATAATCTGTGAAAATGAGTTCTTTTCCACACTACGTTTTTGAAACCCCATGGGTAGTATACTCACAGCATCACACAGCTATCATTGGACAGCTCTCCTTCAGATGGTAAGTGATGAATTCACTGAGAACAGGTTTCAACCTTGGCACTGAGACTTGGGGCCGGGTAACCCTTGTGGGGGTGGGGGACTTATGCTGTAGGATCAGCATCACTAGCCTAGTGGTTGTAGGCTCTAGGGAAATGCAAGGGCAGGGTGGGGGGATTTCATGTTAAAACAGCAGGGGTCCAGCTTCCAGCACATGAAAAATCCCAACCAATGTCTGGAACAGCAACAAGAGGTCTTCCCCCACTGTCACTTATATAATCAGGTTTTTCTTCTCTCTTCTGACCCTTTCCTCTTGACAAGTGGTAGCACTTACTGAGGACCACTGTCCTCAAAGAGAAACTCCACATACCTGTTTGGAGAGACGGGAAGTTATCCAAATTAGAAGGAACCAAGGGTACCAATTCAAGTATCAAGCTTTCATGGCCTCTTCGCCAGACACAGCTTGCTTGAGCAGACAGGAGAAAGTTTGGGGCCGAGATAACACATTTGGAAATCTTCAGACTCTAGACAGTAGGTAAAGCCAAGGGGACTGGAGATACCACCTAAATGAGGAGCATGGAGAAAAGAGAGGACAGAGCTCTAGCCTCACTTTTACAGCCCCAAAAACTGGTCAGCTTCCTTTTCACCTTGAAAACTCAAACTTGCTGTTTAAAACAAAACCAGGCCTTCAAGGACTGTCTAGAGGAACAGCTGGTGCAAAACAAATGCTGAGGGGCAGGGGCCTGGCATGTACTGAACAGATCTGCAAAAGGTCCAGTGTAGTAGTGTGGCTGGACCAGAGTGAGCAGAGGACAGTCAGAGCTAAGAGGAGGAAGGGGGCAGATCACACAGGGCTTCACAGGCTTTCCCATGGGCTCTTACTCTGAATGAAAAGCCTGGGGGTGGGAGCAAGCTCTGACCTAATCTGATTTCCAAAGGATCACCTTGGCTGCTATATCATGAGCACATGGTAAGTCAGTCAGAAACGGGGAGATCAATTAGGAAAAACTTAGGAAATCCAGGTGAAAGATGACGGAGGCTCTGACTAGGCTGCTAACAGGGAGACTGAGGAGGGCAGCCAACAAGATTTCCTATTGGATTGAATGTGGGTATCACCCTCAAGGCTTGGCCAGAGTAACTGAAGGTTGAAGTTGCCAACTGAGATTGGGGCTGGGGGGAGACACACGACACTCCAGAAGTTCAGTTTTATACAAGTTGTTAGAAATATCAGACACCCGGGGGCCGGCCGAGTGGCGCGATGGTTAAGAACTCGCTTGGGATGACAGAGGGCCCCGGTTCGGATCCCACATATGAGGGCCAGTGACACTGCCCTCCACAGCTAAGATGCTGAACAACAGCTCAACCTGGAGCTGGGCTGCCGTGATTTGCTGGCGACAGCATAGGCTGCAGTCCCTGTGGCAGTGGGTTGCCATGGGCTACCGTATGTAGCCAGCAGCCAGCGTGAGCGGCCAGCAGCCGCAGTGAGCGGCCGTCCAGAAGCCGGCGACTGATCTGCCTCGCCAGGGAAGAGCGCAATGATGGTGCCAACTTGGGCCAGTGAAGCAGCGTCCTCCACAACTAGATTGAAGAACAAAACGACAGCAACTTGTCTGTTCCCCTTCCCCTAATTCCCCAGCACTGTTCCCATCCCCCCAATTACCCAATAAAAATCTTTAAAAAAAAAAAAGAAAGAAATATCAGACACCCAAGGAAAAACGTCAAATGTGTAGTAGACTATGAATCTGTTGTTTGGGAGGAACACCTAGACTGGCGATACAAACTGGGAATTTTTGTGGGTAGAATGGCATTTGAATCCACAGGATCACCAAATACCAAGATTTGAACTATGGATCCTCCAACATCAAGAGGTCAGGGACAGGAAGAGGAATCAGCAGAGGAAATGGGGAAGGTAGAAAAGAAACCCAAGAGTATTGTATCCTGGAAGTCAAATGAATTAAGTGTTAAGAGTAATCAAATATCTCACAATGCTAATACCAAAGATATAAACAGATGAAGCCTAAGACTTAACCAGAGGCTGAGGGGATTAACTGCAAAGCAGCACAAGGGCTTTTTAGGGTGACAAAAATGTCCTATACCCTAATTATGGTAATGGTTACACAATTGTATAATTGATCAAAATATGTCAAACTGTACTTCAAATTGATATTTTATTGTATAAAAGGAATACCCCAATAAAGCTATTTTAAAAAACGTATGGCAGCATAACACTGCTCTGCTTAAAAACACCAGACTGTTTCACTCAAGAGTAAAGGCCTGAAGGCACTAGATGATTGTTTAACTATCCTGCCTCCTCTCCTACTGCTCTCTCCTCATTGCTCCACTCTTAACCCTGGCCTCCTTACTGTTAGCACATGGCAGCTACAATCCCGAACCTTGGGGCCTTTGCTCAAACTGTTCTACTTGGAATACTAGGTGTTTGGCTAACTCTCACCTCACCAAGTCAGCTCACATCTGTGAGGCCTGGCCACCCTATGCATTGCCATAATCTGCACACACATACACTGCTCGAGCTCTCCCATCCTCCTTCCTCAGCTCTACCCTGAATAAAAAGCTTGTATCTCCTAACATACACTTTATTGTGTTCACTGTCTTGGATGGGAGTGTTAAGTGTCACTGATGGCACTCCATCATTGGCTCACGAGAGGATAACACAGAGGAGAAACCACCACAACCATAATGGACATGATCTTTTAAGTTAAAAAGACGACATGACTCAGCAACATGAATCATCACTAGCAACATTCCTGTGAAATGGTGGGGGTCAAGGCCTGATTAAAGAGGGCTAACTCAGAGAGACTGGAAGGTGGTAACTGGGACAGAAACCATAGTAAAGGCTTTTGAATTTTGCTATAAAAGGAATGAAAAAATGAAGTGGTGGTAACTGGCAGGGGAAAGAATGTCAAGAAAAAAAATTTAACGGGAATAACAATGTGGGCAGTGCTAGTAAAACTGATTCAGGAAAGAGCAAATATGGATGACATGAGTGGAAAAGAAATGCAGGAGCGAGGACAGGCCCTAACGGGAAAGTAGAGCAAATGGCTTTAGACCAAAGCAGTTACCAAGGGAATGGGATGTGGGTGCCGATGCTGGGAGGTGAGGAGTGACAAGAATGTTTATTTCTCAATTGCTTCAGTTTTCTCAGTGAAGTATGAAGCAGGTCATTAGCTGAGTCAACTCAAGGGAAGAGGAATGGCCCAGGGATCTATTCTCTGACTGCTTGACAGAATCATGGGTCCACACCAAGTTTGTGCTCATTTATGACTAGATCGGTCGCGTTAAGGGTGGTGTGGCCATAAGCAGTTTGTGCTCATTTGAAGTGAGAATAGTCACTGAAATTGTTTTTCTCAAGTCACCTTCAGCCTCACCTGTCAGGTGAATTGGATTAATCTGGGTCGTGGGTTTTGCCATGGGAGTATAAAGCTGGGGGACCAGGTAGCCCCAGGGCTTGCATGGAAAATGATGGTGTGGGCAAAGGAATGACAATTACTGACCATGGATTTCCAGTTGGGTAAGGAAGTGACAATATTAAGAGGGGGAAGGACAATGGAAAGTTGAATCAATGGACTCAATGTTCCAGTGGGATCAAAAGGGTTGGATTAAAGAAAGCAATCTGGACATGCAGAAGATGGTTGAGGTAAGGACAAGAGGTAAATTTCAGGAAACTGTCTCCAAAACAAACACCCTTCCATATCAATCAGTGTTTAAGAATGGTGCACCACTGACGTGACTCACCCACTCCCCGTTGGTGGAGGGAAAATATGGCCAGCCAGATTTCTTATCCATCTGCTATCTTAGGAGAGGCCCAACACTAAAACCTAAATTTGTTGAACTTGTTTTATGACTAACTTGATTTTTGATGACACCCAGGTACTGTTTACATTTCATTATTTACTTGGGTAAAACAAATCATTGTTCCTAATACGACTCTAAATCCAGTTACATGAACTATTTAAGAAATTAGTCTCTGATGGAACGACTGGACCAACCAATAGGAATGTTGGTCTATACACACCAAGCCATGTAGTCAAATAGTTTAATGAAATCAAGGAAAAAAAGAAAAGGCTGTTCTTGATAATGTACAGCAAGATAATGTACCACAACTGGACACCAAGGGGAGAAAATAAAAAACTCATGGCTTTGGACACTAGGAAATTAAGACACCTGTTAACATATAATAACCCGCACTTGACCTATAGGCATTACAGAAAGCAGCTGGGTAAAAGTCCAGCCAACTAGGTCTTCCACCTTGTAGTAGAAAAGCTGGCAGATAAGATATCCACTTAGGCCAACACAATAGCCCATAACTTGGTCCAAGTCTAAGGCTGTATCTTACAGCTAGGTAACTAGTGAAAGTGGTTACCAAATGGTCTTGAAGCCTAATTCAAGAAAAAGACCCTTGGACCTGAGTGAAGAACAACTCCCAATAGAACATAAGAACAGGCCAATAAGATAATGCACCCAGATGGAACTGAAGATTTACTGCAAATCAAGTAAAATGAGCTCTATCACCAAATATAAGGTTCTGAAAATCACAAATAAGCTTTGTCTTGGATTGCTAATGAGGATAATTTGCCAAAGAAATTTTCTTTCAAAGGGCTCAAAACTTATGTATCTGCCCCCAAATTGGTCTGTATGCTGTCTACCAGAGATGGAGTGTTACAAGACAGAGAAGGAATAGTTGAGAGATGTCATTCTCATCCAGGTTCAATAGAGAAGTCCTAGGCATTGTTGCAAATGGACGGGGAGCATCCCTGGTTCTCCAGCAGGTTCTGTAAGTTGAGTCCTACAGATTGAATCCGTGGAGGACAAGTATGCCAAATCACAACGATCAATTAACCCTCCATAAAGTAAAGCACAAGTATATTATATAAACAAAGCACTCAAGACACAGATTTATAACGGGTTGTTTTTGCACCCCCCACCCCAAGGCCAACCCCTAGAGACAATAATTTAATTGGTCTAAAGCAGTGGCTCCACCTGTATAAGCAGGGTTTGTTAAGAGTAGGCAGAAGGCATCTACATCCTAACCATTCCAGTCTTTCATCAAAAAGGGTGCTAAAATTTCTTATAATCAGGAAATATGTTCTAATAACATTATGTTCACCCCTTTAGTTCTACTGCAATTTGTTTCCATTTGGTTCCCAAATGAGGGGCCACCTAGAACACAAAGTTAGATATCCACCTTACACTGTGTATCAAATAATTTCCAAATACATTAAAATTTTTAATTTGAAAAAATGAAACCATAAAAGTACCAGAAAAAAAGTAAGGATTTTCTTATATTCTTTAAGTGCAGAAATCCCGGGTATGATGCAAAATCCTGGCATCCTAAGACAACTAGAAATTCAACTACTGTACTTGTTCCTGCAGGGCAAAAAACATGACAAACTGGGAAAAACATTAGCAACTCGTATCACAAAGAGCTAATTTCTTAATCTACACACTGCTTCCACAAATAAAACCAACACCCAACTTTTAAAAAAGGTAAGGGCTAAAGATATGAAGAGATTTGACTCGTAAAATATAATGATCAACCTCACTCAAAAATAGATGCTAGGCATAACTATAATAAGATACCCTTTTAACCTATCAGGTTGGAAAAGATCAGCAGACGCACTGATGAAGGTTTAAGCAAACACCCGTATACCTTGCTGGTGGGGATATAAATTGGGTAACGTGAGAACAATTTGGTATGTAGCAAAATGTAAAATGCCATTCCACCCTAGGAATATAGCTCAGATATACTTGCACTCATGCAGAGTAACCATATTTCATCTAATCCAAATGCCATTGATTTTAAGATGCATCATTTATGTACCACTAAAACAATGCCAATTAAACTACAAATAGAGATACACTTAAATGTCCAGTATTAAAATTTGTGGGCAAGACGTATAATTGATTAAATATGTATCTATAACCTGTTAATTTCAATCCATATTCTGAGATGTATACTCAAAATCTGTTCCCTATCTTTGCTGGGCCTCTGCATTTTATAGATGTGCCATGCTAAAATTATACAGGAAGCTTTTTTTCGCATCCTAGCTGCCAGGCTGCTTCTCTGGCTTTCCAGGAAAAAAAAACTTTTAATGTTCACTACTAAAGTCTGCTCTTCAAACCATTTTGAGTCTACAGATAAATCAATGTCTTAGCCAGTGGGTAAAAAGTTAACTTCTTTCCCCTTCAAATAGCCTGAATGAAATAAATCAGATTGGAAGTTCTTTACTAACAAAGCTCCAAACTCTCAAATCTGGTTTCAGTATTTCTTCCATAGTGAAACTGAGAGGTCCCATCTTGCTGCATCACTAAGTACACACAATTCGGCATGTGGATAGAGGTACTGAGGGTAACCAGCAGGCTCGGCCCTAGAACCACCAGCCCACTGGACAGAGCAGTTTCCCTCTGTTAGCCTTGACAAGTCAGACGAAACAGGAGCGGTAATAATCCAGCTTTTAAGGTTTACTTATCGCTAGCTAAGCACTTAAGTCTGTCTTACCTCAACAGATGGCTAGCACCATCCCTGCCTTATATGCCAGGGGTGGGATTTACCTGCCAATAAAGTAATACAAACAAGTCCCTACTTATGTTAGATTTGCGTTTGGTGAGAAGTTGGCAAGTTCGGTGAGTGTCAAGACATTCTCTCAGGCTTAAAACAGAAAAAAAGATCTGTGAGCATGACAAAACTTTTTATTTTTATCGAAATAATCCACAAACGTACTTTTTAACAAAGCAAACAGTACAAGGCTTTCAAGTCTGTTGCCCCATATTCCCCAGAAGCAACAGCTTTTAGCTCTTTTTAGCAGTTTCTTACCTTTACATGTCTGAGTAAGATGCTCAAAATTCTCATTTACCACTTTAAAAAATTCTCTATTGATTTCCATTATGGAATTTTGAATTTTCCTCTTAAACACACCTCATCCCACTTCGTCATCCTCCAGATTTAGTTAGATGACAATTATTTTATTACTCAGTGTGGCCATGATTATGATTAGGTTGAACGCCATGAATTATATTTTACAAGTTTTTGTTGACTTCAGTTTTTTACCTTATTTCCTATGTACTTATCAGTAATTCAGCTCTTAACTCTTCAAATGAACCAAAAATTTTCTGTCTTGAAGACACCCCCTTCTGGAACTCTGCCTTCTCCTGCTTCAACCTCGACTATGGTTCTCCAAACCCTCAGCAGAAAAGCAGTCCTGGGACTTCCCAACACCATCATTCTGCGAATTCCATTTGCCTCAGCATGCGACCACGTGGAGAACTGGAGCACTGAGCACTTTACTCCAGTGGTTTGCAACAGCACTAAACACAATGCAAACAGCCTACCTCTTACTACTGTACCCCCTAGTCTAGTTCAGTGCTTGGAATAGCCCTGGGGGTAAAGAGTTTGGCTTATTTAGCATTCACCCAAGTCACCCCAATTTTGAGGATGCCTGGAAGACTGTTAACTCAACATTAAGAGGTCTAACACGAAGTCAAACCCCAAAATCATCTTGAAAACTTCCCTCCTAAGACCTCTGACCCATCCAGAACCAGGCTGGGCCAGATGCCATCGCTACAAAAGTGTGACCATTCCCACCCTCACCTGACTTCCAGTGATACAGCACTATTTGCACACCCGAGGCCTAAACATTTTAGAAAGCTGCTGTGGAGGCCAGGTAAGGACAGACAGCATGCCCTAGTCACCTTTGCATTCTCCACATGGTACTTACATAGTAGGCAACCAGTGAGAAGTACTTCACTATCTATGTGCAAAGCCAGCTCTACAGCGAATGCTAATCACATTTAACTCAACATTAGGAATAGTGGAAGGCTATGGAAAATCAGTGTATTAAAGCATTACTCTTGAAAAACTAACTCCTGAGGTAAGTGATGGCAGTTTAACGGTCATTTACACAGAGCATACTATGTGGCCTCAATTCAGAGATACACTTGATTGGAAGCTTAAACAAAAATAATTTCAAAAACTTAATGCTGAACTATCATCAAGTTATATTCAATTGTTTCAAATCAAGTTTTAGAATTCACTATTTTTCCACTGTTCTTAATAGTGTTTTTCCCTTTTAACAAGTAGCTTTTTTAAAAGTTGTAGTGGGAATGCAGCATTAAACCAGCCGGATTCTGGCCGTTATGAGAATCTGCTCTTAGGCACTCTCCCTGTCTGTTACAGGGAGACCATGTTCCCAAAGCAGAAAACAAGAATGGCTCCCTTTAAAATTTTAACCAGGGCTGACAAGCAGCAGGTTGGTTAAGAATTAGCTTGGGACGCTAGCTCTGAGCAGCAGGGCCCACCCTCTACAGCTAAGATTTTGAACAACAGCTCGACCTAGAGCTAGACTGCTGCTGAGTGGCCAGCGACTGCGTAGGCTGCAACCCCTGCTGCAGTGAGCTGCCAGGAGTCACTGTCCAATGGCCAGCGATTGACTGCCTCAGCCAGGAAGAGCGCAACAATAATACCAACACGGGCCAGTGAAGCGATGTCCTCCACAACTAGACTGAAAAACAAAAGGACAGCAACTTGTCTGTTCCCCTTCCCCACAGCTGTTCCCTCCAATTTCCCCAAAAATCGTAAAAAATTTTTAGCCAGAATGTTTCATGTGATTACGTATTACACCCATATTTAATCTACTATGACACATTATCACCTCAGAAAAACCTTCATTGACCATTCCCATCTAAATAAAATTCTAATTTTCCACTTAGGATATAAGGTCCAGAACTGTAGGTGACCCCAGCACCTAGAACACCTTGCAGTGTATCACCCAAAACATTTGTTGAATCAATGAATACTGTAAGTCTCCCTCTTTTGAAGCTTGCTAACCCTTATCCCCAGCCATCACACTAAGCAAAAATTTGGATCTGTGATGGGTCTGTCTTTTAAGAGAAAAAGGGACCAAGGTAGACACAACCCTCCAAGAAGTGGCAGAAAACCAACCCAGCCAGGTTAGCATAAAAAAGACAAATGGAAGGAAAAGTACCTAGCCTAGATGTTATTCATAAACTTAACTGACCACTTCTTACCCATAGGAACTCATACCTCTTCCCACCCCCGATTCTCTTTAAACTCCAACAGTTTTCCTAGAACTGTTGTCTTAATCATTTGACCTCTCACCAAAGACAGCTTCCATGTTCAGCAGTTATTTGTACTCTGAGGGTAGACGTAATAAGATTGTTAACTGACAAAAAAAATGATTACATTAAATATCACATTAAACACCTACAGGTTTCACATACAGCAAATATTCAATAAATTACAATGATCAAGTTATTCCCATCTAGGCCATCTATGAATTAGAATCAGTCAGGTAGAACCATTAAGTAGAAATGCCTGAGAAAACACCCAATTAAAAGCCAACCAGCTCCTTTGTCTTCTCTCTCACCACTCCCCTTTTCCTAAAAACATACTATGCACCTAGAATCCAGTTAGGTGCTCAGAATTTGTTGAATGATTCTGGGAAATGGCCTAACTAGATACAGCCCTACTAAAACTGGAGCAATATACAGACAAAAGAAATCTGGAAGACAGTCTGTTTTGATAGAAGCACAGAACTAAGAGGCAGTGGCTCTTCCCTGCACTCACCCACCCCTCCTCCTCCTCCTCGTTAAACAATCTAAAGCTCACTGCTAGGTCCTTTTTCTATGCCTGTGATTCTAAAGGCTGTAAGTACAAGTAATGAGGTGCTAGTGGGATTCTATGGGTTTTGGCAGAGCTATACAAATAGATGGTGAAAAGCATTAAAAAGTGTTACTGGCCTAGAGAAGTACCAGAATGCTATTGGAGCCATAGTTTTATTTTTCTATAGGACACGAAAAGTGAAAGCAGACTTTCCTTTTCTTAGATCTCTTCCTTGGAAATATCAGTCTAGACGCAGATTGGGAGGTTGGAATGGTAATAGTATAAAGGGTGGGTGATGACTGTTTCTCAAGCAGCAAAAGACCCACATTTCAAAACTATAAGTAATTGGTTTTATAATAAAGATGGACTAGTGGGAGGAAGTCTTTACTGGAATAAGGCTGCCTACCTGGGTTCTTCTGTATAACCCCATTTTCCGTTGGCGCCCCCATAAGTCCTACCTACAATAAAGGAAATAACCACAGTGATGTCCACCCAAAGCTTAATGTAAAAATTTACACCCTCCCCTTCTCTTCCAGGGACAATAAAAAATCCAGACACAGCCCAAGCAAGAACTCTCTCAAAGCACACATTCCCTAAGTTGAAAAACCATTTATTTCACTGGAAAAAAAAAAAAAAAAGTGATCCAACTCTATGTGTCCACCTGCCACAAGCCTTTGGGCCAAAGACTCAGAAGCAGTGATGCTCTCACCAGTGTCATTCTCAAATCCAATACCCACCGGAAGCAGGAGGTGGGGAGACAGTGTAGCCCCCACCACAGTTTCTGCACACAGTGAGGCCTGCTAGGAGAACACAACATCAACGGGAAGCTACAGAAGTATTGAAGGACAGGAAGAACAGGGAAATGGGCAGGAGAGGAAAGGAAGAGGTGGTCTGACTTAGCAAGGTCAATTAAGGTCCACGGTTCCTGAGGGACTGAACGCACAGAGCCGAGAACGTCCCGGAGATGGGTACCATGAAGAGTGTATTCTCATGCACAACCGCAGCTTGGAATTTCAGCCCACACACATCCCACCTGAAAGAGAGCACAACACAGGGGCTTTACAGCAAAGCTCAAAAGGGCTTTCCCACTTAAACGTCAAAGAATGTCTGGTATTTTGACACTCCTTTTAAATTTACTTACTTGTACATCCCCAGTATCACAATAACCATAAAGTGAAAAGAGTATGAAGGCCAGAGAGTAACTGGGAAGGTCAAGCTATCCCAGAATGGGGCCTTTCTTTAAATTTAATAGCAAATTTTCTTTCGTGAGAGTAGGCAGATATTGTATTTCTCTTGATGTTAACATTAGCATTCCTCAGAGAAGGTAAATTCCACATCACAAAACTGTCATTGGAAAGCAGGGGAAAAGGAAAGGTTCCAATTAGCTCTCTGGGGTAAGAAGTGAAAAATATGTTTCAATCTGAGAGCTACTACCAAGGTCCAAGTTAAAAACCATTCAAGGTCTAGGCAAAAGTAGTATCAACTAACAAGCTGTAAGACCTGAAGGCATTCAACTCTGCCTAGGGAAGAAACTTGAAGAATGTGCTGTAGGGCAAGTATAAGCTGCGCATCAAATTCATTTCCTAGCCCATCTAATAACCCAGGGCAAGTTACATACCTTTTGCCCCAACGGATAAGATGATGGAGTAGTACCCACCCTGTTACTTCAGGATTACAGATCAATCTCTGGGACACACTGGGAACTACTCAAAACAAAGGGCATTGAGAATCACCCTTTAATACAACAGCAATCTCAAATACCTAGAGCCCAAAGCTGGCAAGCACCAGAAGAGAATATACTCAAGTAGAGCCAAATGGACCATGAGGCTCAAAACGTGCAGTAGAGGAAAAAGCCAGGACTCAAGGTAGCGCTGGTGGTTCAAGAGGATTAAATGCCCATAACTAGTGGGAAGATGAAGGGAGTGATCTGCATAAGGCCAACCTCCCAACCCCAGATCTGAACATTACAACGAGAACAAAATTAACAGGTCTGCATGCTTATTTATATCATCGTCGTATATCCTGAAGTGGAGAGGATGTCAAATCTAACACTGTGGGGACAGTTTAAACACAGTAAACAGGCTCTTACAGGACAGGTTTGAAAATAAAGCCATAGAGTGGGTGTTCTATTCAGGGAATGAGTCTGAGCTGCGCAGAGAAGTTGGATTTGAGTCTATGCCCCCGATTGCTCAGAGCACAATTTTATAATTAAAAGAAGATACCTTTTGTACTCCTCTCTGCCCCAACTTAACATCAAGTAAGTTTTTTCTATAAAGCTCATAGAGGGGGAACTGTTCAGCAATGTCAGAAACACGCTGCTTCAAGATTAAGATGATGCCATCTGAGTAGTCTTCATCGTAACTGGAACCTAAGCAGTTATGACCAGTTAACTAGTTATGAATTTTATCACTACAGGTCATAGCAGACCTTCCACACAGCATGAAGAACAGGAAACTTGCAGGCCTTAGTAATGTCACATACCTAGAAATGTCAACAAAGGCTCTGAAAAACAGCACACCTGAGTCTGAATGTCTGGGTCACAGGTTCAGTTCAATTACAGTACATAGGTGTGACCCAAGATTCATCACACCATTCTTTGCTTTTCCAGACACAGAATCAGATTGACTCCCACAACTAGGAGCTCTGAAAAAACAGCCATGAGATCTAAGGATGTTTACATGTTTCAAAAATTTTAGTTAGGACTTCTGCCTAGCCTCTGAACCATGCTAGTAACCTTATTCTAACCCTGAAAAAGCAAGCAAGCAGGGCAGCCCAACTGGAGCCTTTAGGCTACAGAAGGGATGGCAAAACCAGAATAAGGGACACCCCACCACTCTCACCTCAAGCTTTAAAAGGCTGAATACCGCGCCCGATCCGCATACTGCTCCCGCTCATACCGGGCCATGTCGTACAGGGAATTCCGCGCGGCCGCCGAAGCTTGGGACAACTCACTCTCATGCCCATAACCGTAGCCCTCTCCAACAGTGGGGACTGGGGCTGCAGCGCGACGCAGGGGGCTCCGATCCCGCCCGTAATATGAAGTGGAAGCTGCAGTAACAGCAGCAGCGGCTGCTGCAGCAGCAGCAGCTGTAGCAGCAGCAGCTCCTGAGGTCGGCAACAGGTGTCTATCGTAGGGATCGAGAGAGGTGGAGGTGAGGTGACTGGCCATGGCTGTATTCTGGACTTGTGGCAGCTGGGACAGGGTCTGCTCTGCGTAATTATACGCGGAAGCAGCTGCAGCCGCCACTGCCTCATAGGACCGGGAAGCACGACAGCGCTTGTAGTAGGCATCGAGCGCTCCGTACGTGTTGTTGTAATACAACGAATCCCCATAGCTCATGGTGTAAGGCGTACACTGCTCCATATTGCTCATTATATTGCTCGGTAAAGTCTGCCACTCGGCCCAAACGATCTGTCGGACACTTTGGACCAGTGCCCCTCTTTCCCGCACCGATAGCAGCCGCTCTGGTCTCCCATCCCGGGCGCAGTCCTAAGCCGGCTGGTGGACAACTGCACGTGCATTCGTTTGCCTTGAAGAAACAGACGCAAGAAGGGTTGCTATCACTTAGTCATAGCCCCAGCCCCTACCCCAGTCACTGGTCATACATAGCAATGGTTTTTACCTAGACAACTCTAATGCAGGGCTCAACACCAAAGAGATTTTAAAAAAATAAAAATAAAAAAGGTCCAATATATAAATTCAGTATAATGACCCAATTTCAGACAAATACCAATTAAATGAAAAAATGTTTCCACTCTAACACCTAACACTAGTTTAATGCTTAAGAAAGAAACAACTCTCACTCAAAAACAAGCATCTCACCCTTTGCCAAGTAGCTGTGGACAAAAACTACTCTAAACAATGGCCCAAAGTCAAAAGAAAGCACAATAAGAGTGTTCCACAAGATTGACACCTCCAATCTTCACTATCAAAACTAATTTCGTTAAGCAGGAGAATGCAAAGGCCAGTCCTCCAGACTCCCACCCCACCCCAAAATCAAAGAGAACAGAGTAAGACTCTAAAGTTACCACTAACAGAGTGATCCAGATTTTGATTCATGGCTGAGTGTGACAGGCAATTTTCAAGATTTCTGGGAAAAAAGTCAAGGGGAGAGGTAGAGCAGAACACAATTGAAAAGCTGCCCGCCCGTTAGCTGTGTCCTTTAAATTGCTGGTTCTGCTATTCATCCTAACGAGGATTCTTTATAATCTACAGCTAACTTGATGGCCCCTAGTAAAATCAAAGGAAACAAGGCTGAAAGTTCCCAAGATACCTAAATTTTTAGAAAGATTACGAAAAACTTGGAAGAAAAGGAGGGTGAGAAAGTGAAGAATACCAGTAATGTTAGTGGACCAAACTGTTCATTTTAACAGATTAAAGTACTTTTTCTCCTTAAACTAGGGATCTGAGATCTAAGACCATGCACTTAATACTATTTTTTACTGAAAATTAAAATTTGTTATTCTGGAAAAGTATTACTTCAGAAAATCTAACAAAAAAGGAAACTTTTCTGGAAAAGTTTAAGTTTTAAACCTTTTCAGAGAAGCAGTTTCCGCCTAACATGACCTAACAACTTAATAAGCAAAATTCCAGCAAAAACTTTCCAAATGCAATTGGCTGTGATACACCCAAACACGCAAATGTCAAAGTGGATGGTTAGAATCAGGGGAGTCAACAGGTCATCTATTTATCTAACATTACAGAAAGTAGTAAATACAGAATTTCACTTGCAAAATTAAAGTTAGGTTCTGGTAGGCTAAAAAAGGGAAAAGGGGTGGAAGGACCAAAACACCGAAAAAGTTATGGTTTAAACATTACACCTGAGAAGTGTAGGTTGCAGGTTAAGAGTTAAGATATGCAATTAAATATTTCAGTGCTTTAAAGTGTTAACCTGTGTCCCTCTGCCATTTGCCTTCGGGGCCACTTCAGCACGTTGAAAAAATCAGAAAATAAGTGTAACCAAGGAACCAACCACACACATTCAAGACATAAAGATCATTAATAAATGCCCTGATCTAAACCAGAAAAAGAAGCTAAGTCTTTAAAATATCTAAAATAGATGTTTTTTAAATGGGCAAACAATACACTTGACCCTTGAACAACACCGGTTTGAACTGCAGAGGCCTACCTATGCAAAATTCAAACTTGTGTTGTTCGAGGGTCAACTGTATTTTCAACTTGAGGATGGGAATCCGCTTGTGCAGAGGGTCAGCTTAAGTTATACTTAGACTTTCGACTACGGGGTGGGGTGGGACACTGCCCCTAACCACCGCGTTGTTCAAGGATCAACTGTATACCCAATACTGAGAAAATGAAAAGGGAAAAGACCACTGTAAAATACTGCTACTTTACACACAGACTCTAGTACACAGTATTAAGTAGAATGGGGCTAATAATAAGAAAAATGGGGCAAAAATAACTAAGTATAGGTAGCAGCATCACAGAGCCTAGAGTTAGGTGCTACAAGGATAATTTGTTCTGCATCAGTCCACATGTAACTACGCAGACACCACCACCTCTTCTATGACTGCATTTAAGAATAGAAGAGCATCCAAAAATTAGGTATCAGACCAACAAACCCTCTACAAGAGCCACTTTTGCTCCCAATTAAGTTGTTGACACAAAATAATTCTCAGCTTACCAATTAAAAAAGGAAAAACCAGACCCAAGAGACATGTGGTACTTCTTAATAATGCACAGCAATACCCATGACAGGGCCCATTACTTGGGGAATGATGATCAGACCTCCAGCTCTAAGAAAGGTCAAATTTAAGGGAAATTAACAGCCAAGATAGTAGCAATGCCTCTTACCAAGAGGAGTGCTCGAGGAAAGCAGCAGCCAGTACCTTGGTTTGGGCTAAAAAGATTGGAATGTAGGTTAAAAAATGTAGCATGAACTTGGAAGTAGTTATAATCAAAGGGAAAAAGGCTCTTTTTGGACACTGGGGACCCAAAGGCAGTGAAAGGAGAGTTAATAACTCATCATGGTTACTGCGCCCTTCCGACTGCCACTCTTGCCACAGGGACTTAGAGCTTAAATCAAGGAAAACATAATACCTTCCAAATAAAGGGACAATCCACAATATCACACATGCTGCCTTCCAGGCACACTAAAATAATTCATCTAGTCAAAGCTTCAAGATAACACCCAGCTAAAGTGCTCTATTTAAAAGGATGTTTGAGTCCATAGCTAAAGTGCTCTATTTACAAAGGATGTTAGAATCCATCCCCCACACCAGTGAAAAGGCATTGCCAAAATCTCAATACCTCCTCAAAAACTCCTGAAATCAGCCTTTTAATTCTAGAGTGGCCTCATCCTCAAAATTGAACCTCCTGTTACAAGCAACAAGAGCTGTAGCCCTTTAAAAACACCACTTATTTAAAGACTATTTTTACTGAAAAGTTATGTATGAGTTGGGATGAGGTGGGGCAGCTCTTAACAGGGATTCTACTCCTAAATGTGTTGCTTAAGCAACTTTTGCCAGGTTCTTCATATGTAAAATGCATAATGCTGATACAGGCATACCTTGCTTTATTGCGCTTCACAGATGTTGCGTTTTTTTCAAATTGAAGGCAAGACCCTCCACCACCAAAAGGTTACGCCTCGCTTTAACTCGCTTTATTGCAATACTTGCTTTATTGCAATGGTCAGGAACCGAACCTGCAATATCTCCGAGGTATGCCTGTACTGTGCTGAGGCAATAAATTCAGAGTGAAACACTGCTATGTGCTCTACTACCCCACCCCACCCAAAAGACAACATAACTGGGCAAATCTTCAGGGAAAAGGATTTCTGCACTAGTAGGCATTTAAAAAAAAAAAAAAAAAAAAAGGCTAGCAGCTCCAAACTAAAGCCAAGTGGTTTTTCTCCCAGTTTTGATTTGTCTAAGGTAAAGCCTCTAAATCCCATGCATTCTACATTTTAAGTCCATCACTCATACTTACTCCTTCACCATCAGCCAGCCACCAGCTGTACCTCTACTCCAAATCCCTCTCTTTACTTATCCAACCTATTTTCTGCATATAGCCTTGTGTTCAACCCTCTTTCCATAGAGGGTGGTTCACCTTGAAACTCTGTGTTGTCAAGGCCCCTGATGGCCTCCACCGCATCCTCTGCCCGCTCCATGTGTACGAAGGCATAATCTTTCACGATGTCACATTCGATGACTGGACCATACTCCTCAAACTTGGCCCGAAGCTCTTTGTTGGTACAGGTGGGGCTGATATTGCCCACATGCAACTTTGTGGAAGCTTTGCTCTTATTCTTGCTGGCTTCCACGTTGATGTTCACCCCGTGTAGCTTGTAGTGGTGCAGGTTGCGGATGGCATCCTCGGCCGCCGTCTTGTCCTCTATGTGCACAAAGCCGTAGTTCTTAATGATATCACATTCCAGCACCTTCCCATACTGCTCGAAGAGTGAGCGGATCTCCTGCTCTGTGGCCTCCCGGGGCAGGTTTCCGATGAATAGCTTCACCATCTTGACAAAGCCTGGAGAACAAAATTTTATTTATTTATTTAATAAATAAATGAATAAATAAATAATCAATACTGTCATCTCCTTTTACTCTAGCAAATATTTCCAAACAGTTTTCCCTCTCTCACAGGCCCACCTCCATACAATAATCAAAGGAAAGTAGAAATAAAGAGGCCCGCTACAGTACTGGCTATAGAACCTATAAGAAACTGTGTAATACAGAGATCCTTAGTAGACAAAGGATTTGGTAAGATAGGAATAGTTTCAAACGAGAATGGTAATGAAAATGAGAGCATAAATACAATGCTGAGGGGACTGGGCTTGTCTATCCACTGTGAGGATAGTCAGAAAACGGTCTAAGTGCTGGCTGGCTAGGATGACTGCCTAAAATTATGAATTGGCTCTCCCTCTCGTAACCGAAGTAGCCACCATTTCCGGAAAAGTGGGCTACGTTTTAGGGTTTCCTTTGGGAGCAACGAACAAGCGACTTGGGCCAGATAGCGAGGGGTGAGGAGAGTACAGGAAGTGCTGGAGTGGGGAACGCCTCTTGGGGTGCCACCCCACGAGCTCCAGGAGAATGGAGAAATGCGTGGCTAGAAAAGGGGACCTCAGACTCAAGAGCCAGACACCAATGTCTGAAAGTCCGAGAAATTCTCGAAACAGGGTTCTAATTCCTAAGTCTAAGGGAAGGGCGGTTATCTCGGTGGGAACCTCGAAGCAAGAAGCCAAGCCAAGTCGGGTAGAGAGCAGGGTGGTAGAAGGCAAGGTATTCTCTCGGGGGAGGTCGTGGGGGAAGGGACGCTTTAGGCTTACCGCGCCAATGCCGAGCACCGAAGTCGGCTCTCAGTGACGGGTGCGGAGGCAGCGACCCCACTAGGATATCCTTGAAGCCCAAGGGAGTGAGGTCAGATTTAACAGGGCAAATGAAAGTCTGTGGTGGGGGTCGAAATCTCTCACCCACACGAAAAGCAGCGGAACTCTTCCTCGCGGTGCGGACGCTTCTGACAAAACGCTAAAATGGCGGCGGCCGCAGCGGTGACTCTGGGTAGAGAGGGGTAAGGCTACCACAGTATTGGCCACTCAGGAGAGTAAAAGGCAGACGTTCCCGCGGATCCTCTTCCTGATTGGTTACCACGAGTGCCAATTACCTGAGAGGCCGGGAAAAGGTGGAAACGTCAGTAATCCTGAGCTTTTATGCGCAAGCCAATGAGCGCCAATCTCGCCATGCCGAAGTCACTGATTGGGCAAGAGGTTAGCAAGAGGGAGGAACTACAAACGTGAGCTTCGCCGGCGGGGCTCGACCCGCCATTAGGCAGAAGGAGCTGGGGGCCTGGTGTGGCGGTCTTTAACTTCATGGCGCCAACTTTGTTAAGCTTACTCATTTCGCCGCTTCCATGTACACACCCTGCCAATATTCCGCGTTCCATTTTGCCTTCTACTACAAGTTTCTCCCTCTAAACTCCCAAACGACCCCTCACAGCCAATTTGACTGCTTTAGGCAGACCCAAAAGCCGGTAAGAAAAATAGCGAAGCCTCCCACCTGAAGAAATCAACCGCCTCCTTTGGCCAAAAATCCATCCATACTGTAGCCCTGGGAGTCCCGCGCTCCCCTAAATTAAAACTACTTTCATTGGTGGTGATGAAAGGCACTCTGAAAACGGTTGAGGCAGCTACAATTAGGGTATACTGGCCCCGAAGTCGGCCCCGTTGGGGATGCATTACTCAGGAAAGCACTGATACCATCAGCCTTCCTGAGTCCAAGGTGAAGTGGCTTCTCTGTGTGTCCGTGGAGATTGAGAAAACACCCCCACCCTACCCTGAGAAAAAATTGGAGCAGCAAAGTTTTTTGTTTTATTTTATTAGGCGCCATCAGCCAGATCTGTAGGTTTAAACTCCTAGAACCGACCTTAGAGGGAAGAACCTAATCACAATCAGCTATAAAACAAAGTACAATCAAAACAGCATTCTCCAGAGGGTCCGGCTCCCCCATCACATTTTCTATCTCATCCTTTGGCTTCTTCACATAATCCCATATTCACTGAGCAAGCAATAACCCCTTGCAATGCACCTTTGGAAGAGGGAGTTAAGCAGCGGAGAGGGACAGGTACTCAGTGGAAGAACTTAAAATACAAACTTAAAACATGATACAAGTAGTGAATTGTTTATGAGGAAAGGGATTAGAAGAGATGACACAAGAACATAGCAGCCCCCCCAACTACCCACCCCACGCAAAAAAATAAAAAATAAAAAGAGGGACTTGGGGTCATAAAGAGAATAGTGAAGTAAGGGTTATGGAAATGGGTTTTAAAACCCCGACATGACTCTGAAATCAAATGGTGGAAAACTGGTCAAGAACTTGTTCTAGAGTGGGAAAAGGTAAGGACCTAAAAATGTCAAAACATAACATTTACAGATATGGTGGTCACTGATCTTGGTCCATTTTCATTGCAGATTCTGATGCTGACACAGACTGAGTAAAGACCATAGGATCAGTGATGAAGAAAACCAACTCCATGTTAGCTGCTCGTGTGCTCTTTTGAGGGGGGGGTCAGCATTAGGAGGTGGTCAGAACTCAATCTGCACAGGGAAAGGCATCCAGTATAGAAATCTTCTCAGCTCCTTTCAGTTTGAGCATCAAAAATAGTTTGTGTCCCAACATCCCTGGAGATAAACTTTCTTCCAAAATACCAAAGCATGAGATCAACTCACTCTATGAAACTAGGAATCTCTCCATGTCAGATAGGAGGGAGACTGGGAAAAACTTCCCAGGATCAAAATTCAAGCCAGTTTAGACCACTGTCCACCCCCATCTGCCAACCTAATTATCCAATTTACCTTCTAAAAGCCCTCTAGGTCCAGTTTTATGTGTTTCATTTAGCAAGCTCATCCAACTGAGTAAACCACATTAAACCAACCCCCTGCCTTTTAAGACCCATTGCAATTTGAAAAAATTCAAACTCACCCTACCCAATCTGGTTCTTGCCAGAATCTCCCAATCTCTAACAACACCCCCATCTCCCCAACTGTGCTCCAGCACACTGGCCTTTTTGTCCCAAGCTCATTCAGACTGCAATGTTTTCCGGATACTTCACTGGCCACCTATCTAAAGACATCCCCCTATTCCAACCCTACTTTGGCACTCTATCCCATGACTCCATGTTATTTTTCCAAATACTTACCAACTGAAATCCTATTTGTTCATTCATTTTTCTGCCTTCCCCCCCCCCACACCCCAGCAAATGCTTGTTCTACAAGGACAGGGACCTTTTCTTATTCCCTACTATGTCTACATTGTTAGAACTGCACTTGGCACGTGGTAGGCACTCAAATATTTGTTGACTAAGTTAACAAATGGATGGATGAATGAATGCATGAATGAATGAGTTAACCTCTTGATAACTGAAAGAAGGGAAATGACTGGATTTTCACTTAATATCAGCTTAAGATGGACACTTACTGCTAAAAACAAGCACATTTACTCTTATCAGCTAGTACTTTCCAGTCTCAAACAGAAAATGCAGATGACCAAATGCCAGGGAGTAGTAGCCTATGCTACAGTGTTTGATCACCAGGATTACCAGCTTGACAAATGCTGCAAAACGAAGCTTTAGATAGGAAGATTTATAGCGGGTGTCTCCATGATTTTCATCTACCCAACTGTGTTTTACCAAGTACTGAGCTTAATGTTTGTCCCTTAAAAACCATTAAAGGTTTTTAAATTAAAGACATCTGTTCCAAATCCTCTTCCTTACCACTCCGACTACAGAGAATAGAACTAAATGGGATGTTTTAAAAGTACCTTGTCTAGAACACTGTACATAGATGCCATTTTGCTGATCAGGTTTACCAAGCCCATAAAAGGTAAAGTAGCTTGTCTCAAGTCATCTAGAAAGCTTTCTGTCAGCCAAGCATATATACTAGGGATATCAAAAAAAATGTATACACATAAACTTGTATTCAGCTTTTATCATCAGTATATAGTATTACCATTTTAATAGTTTTTTCCTTTCTTAAAATGTGTATACATATTGAAAACAACAAAAGAACAAGAAAAACAAATGAAATAAAACTCATAGACACAGACAATAGTTTAGTGGTTACCAGAGGGTAAGCGGGGAGGTGGGTGGTAGATGAGGGTAAACAGGATCAAATATATGGTGATGGCAGAACTGACTCTGGATGGTGAGCACACAATGTGATATATAGATGATGTATTACATAATTGTACACCTGAAACCTATGTAACTTTGTTAACAATTGTCACCCCTATACACTTTAATTTTTTTTTTTAATGTATATATTGTTTCAGCACCCTCTGTACATATTCTGGCTGCAGATCTTGAAGACACTGAAAGAGCGTGGAACCTGGACTCTGGAAACAGAAATGAGGGTCAAATCCAAATTTGGGGGAGGAAGGGAACACTGGTGTCAGTAAAAAAACATTCAAATGTGAATAAGCAATCTGTACTAACTTCATACCCTTAGGGGTGAATATATAATTTATACACCTAATAAGTAACTCTGGCTCCTGGTCCAGAAATGAGTTACTGGTTTAGTAAGGGCTCAAATTAAAAACCAGTACTCTCCAAGGATGTTGGAAAGGAGCCACTAGGCCAATTAAGCAAGCTTCCTACCCCTCCAATCCCACTCCCAGCTACAAGCTCTTAGCCTGCCCTTAATGTCTTTGCAGGCCCATACTTTTTTTCCCATACCCAGGAGGATCTGATCCCAAGACACTGGACAGTGTTTCCTAAGACTGGAGGTGACCAAAACTGGTGTGGTCCAGTGGCCGACGTCACTCCTAGGAACCGTACATTACAAGAATCCACTGCCACAGGTGGCAGGATGGCTCAGCTAAAAAAAAAAAAAAAAGAAGAATCCACTGCCTTCACTATTATTCATTTGTGCTGCACTCACACCTACATCCAAAATCCTTTGCTCAGCTGTGTGCTCCACTAGAACATCCCAATCTCCCCAGAATGTTCTAACTCATTTCTATGAAATGGCTAGCATTTAATGAGCAATGACTACACGAGGCCCTACACCTGTTACTTTTCATTTGATCCTTCCAACAGTAGTACTACTGTAATGATTACAATAAGCAAAGTCTTGGATGGTTCAAAAAGACTGGTTCAATTCCTTGATCCACTACTTTCTAACCATGTGATTTTAAGAAAAGTTACTTAACATACAGCCTCAACTTGCCCATTTATAAAATAGGTTTAGGAATACCTAATACATTTAGGTTGCAATGAAGTTTAAATGAAATATATGGAAAGCACCTTTAACAGTGCTTAGCATGTATTCAATAAATGTTAGCTATCATCCCCATTTTATAAACCAAAAAACTGAGGTAGAATCCTGACACGTCCAAGATCACACAACTAAGTGATAGAACCAGGATTCAAACTCAAGAAGCCTGATTTTATTAGAGGCAACCCCCCTAGTCATTCTCTCTGTACCAAGTCAGTTTTCAAATCTAACTCCAGAAAGTTTTTCGAATTACTGGGACTGCCCCCATCCTTTCCTTCCTTACCTATCACTTTCCTAGCATTGCTTATTAACTGTAACTAGTTCACTGCAAGAAGTCCTGCCTCCCCAGACTGTAAATTCCTCAAGGTCAGCCCAAGGGCTCAGCTACCTGAACACTGTATTTGCCGCAATACAGATACAGTATTTCAAATGATTCAGAGCTAGACTTAAAGTCATTTAATAACTTCCCCCCACCCCCGGAAAACTTTATATAGAGTAAACCTTTTATGACCTTTTCAAAGGTACCTATAGAATTTAGGTGAATATAAATTTTCCACCTGCCATTCATCTTATCTTCTCTATTACCAAAACTCCTATTACATAATATTCCATAAATCTAGGAAATTTTCATTATAACCTCAGCCATCCCATGTTATAGTCAGCTTACTTGGCTTGATAGAACAAAATGCCCAGAGAACCAACAGTCTGGGCACAGACTTTGGCAGAGCTTAACTGCAGGCATGACCAGAAAGGTCACCTATCCACAGAGGGTGACCACTTAGTGATTAGTCCCATTATTTCCGGTAGAAGGAATGGGGTCCCAGGCCTATCCTCGACAGAATTTGAAACAAGGTCCAAACCTCAGAAAAACAGGATGATATGGCTAGACACACTCTATGTGGTCTTGTTCCAGCAATAAACCATCTAAAACTTCTCCAATGAATAAAGGCCAAGTTTTAGAGGTGATAGATGCAAAAGAGCAAAGATGTGAAGGACACTGGGAACCCATATTCCCCACTCCTTTTCCCAAAACACAAGAAATGTCTGTCCTCCCATTCACTCAACCGAACCATCTCCAAGTTACAGGACCCTGGAAATCAGAAATCCACAAAACGCACAGTGGACTATAGGATTAACATAGGTGGCATAATGTAATACGGAAGGGCATTTTAAAACAATCTGCAAGAAAGGAAAATGACAAATGATTTAGCTTTGTAGCTCCTTCTGGTTTAAACAATGAGAAGCCTGAGGCAGCAAAAGCATCAGGACCAAAAGATGACAGGCAGTTATACAGTGATCATCTAGGTCAGGTCACTCTGAAGAATTTGGGCTGCAAAACAGAACATCAGCACTGATCCGAAGAGCACGTTAAGCTGATTTTCACAGGAACCATGGGGTTGGGACAGTGGCAGAACCCTCACTGGAGAGAAAGGAAGATGACAGAAAGCCACATTGACAAAGAAATATTACAAATACACAGGCCACAATCACAGCCCTACAATCAATGAACTCTCCATCTTCCAGGGTGATAACCAGAGCTAAGCTTGTTAGCTTGGCCCTCAGGATCACCCCAGCCTCACTGCAGAAGTGACAAGAAATCTATCAAACTCCCCTTCCCAGTCCTGCAAAGAAATGAAAAGGAGCAGCGAAGCACCTGAAGGTAAACCAGTGAACAGAAAGAGAAGAAAAAGAACTCTGGCCCAAGTACCCCAAGATTACCCAAGTTAGCATCCATAAGTAAGAGCTCATAGTTATAAAGGCCATTCATATGTTTTTGTTCCCTGGGCAGAAGAGAACATCTGGGTCAAACTACTCTGTCATGGGCAAGTTCGCAAGCAGCCAGTGAAGGAGGCCAAAGAGAACCCATCTGAACTCCAGCTGACACATCTCCCCAAAACTGCCTTGTCCCAAGCAGGATCCCAGGTCAAATCTCTTAAGCCTCCTTACCCAAAGGGACATCACCAGGTTGTCCTGTTATCACCCCACCCAACCACTCTTCTTCCATTCACCCATCATTGATCCCAAGCCTCCCATCTTGTCCCTGGCTGGAACTGCCATATTTTTTTGCCCAGGTCCTCCCAAGCTCCAGTTCTGAAATAAAAGGATAGAAAGGCTCTGCAATTCCTCACCCTATCCCAGCATCCCTACTTAGTTATGCTTGCACCTCAACCCCTTCCCAGAGTCTATCATGACAGCCTCAAATACAAACCCAGCAAAACTTCTGGAATTCCTAACACATGGAGACAGGGCAAGTCTCAGGTGACTAGGATAAGGGTAGGTAGGACGCAGGAAGGACGCTCCATGGTGATGTCCAACAGGCGAAATACGACGTCTGTGACCAGAATCTCCGATACCTGCTTCCAAGTGTCCCACCATTCTTTCTCCAACCACAGGGCAGCACCAGGCACCAACCAACATCACCCCCACCCCACTAATGGCTCCTTTCTGGGTCCCAGCCCCAGCACTCAACTCAAGCCCACTGCCTAAAGGATCCAGACGCCTCTTAAGCACCAGAGCAGCCCGTTCCCCACTTCTCACTTGAGAAGCCAAACCCCAGAACCACCCTGCTGGAGCACAGGTTGTTTCTCAATGGGAAACAAGTCAGGGAAAATGGTCAAGCACAGGCAGAGGAACATGGACAATAAATTTCATGCATTTTTGGTATAATTACAGCTGAGGGCTGAACAAGCCCAAGCAACTTGGTCTGGACTTTCCAGTCCTAAAGATGGCAGACCAGCAGGACGACGATGAGCTAAGTCCCTCTGGGCAGCAGAGAAACCATTCTAATTCCCACATTCAAACCCCCTTCCTTATCTGCCCTGGGCTCTCTGGCTGCCTTCCCTTTTGCTGTCACATCTTCCTGGATGTCAAACTGGCTCCTCTGAAACTGAGTGCAATCAAGACAATGACAACCAGGTTTCCAAACTGCAAATTGCCCCAAGTTTTATTTGTAGTCCATACAAAAGGGAAAAAAAATTAAAGTTTTCTAATACCACCTACTTGGGGAGATGGGGAAGTGGGACTGTGCCACTCAGCATCAGCTAGAACATCAGGGGACAGTAGGGATTTGGACATTTACCAACGGACTGTCCCAACAGGAACTCAGTCTCAACAGTCTCAGAGGGACAGTCAGGGCCCCCTATACTGCTGGCACAGCTTGGCGCATAGGAAATGGTTAAGCTAACCCTTTCCCGGCCTCCCTCATTATCTAAAAAGAAAAAGGCGCCGCCGACCTCAGCTGTAGGTTGCTTCCCCATCCAGACGACCTTAAATATCGCGCATAAAAATAAAAGGGAGCCAGGAAAAAATAAAAACATAAAACAAATTCCCATCCTGGGAGATGGGAGGCAGGGGAGAGGGGAGACCGCAGATCTACAGCCAGTAGCAAGATTTGCTGCTGAGGCAAAGGAACGAAGTAGGTTACTGCCGAACACTCAAAAGGATCGTCTCCTGGGGGGAAGGCCCACATGGTAGAGGGGATGAAAAACCGGCAACAGGTGAGGTATGGGCCAGTGGTTATAACCTAGGTCTGCACCCTACCCCACTCCTCTCCTTCCCTCCCCATGATGCCCCATCCCAGGACGGCCCTACATGCGGCGCTGGTAGCCAGAGTGCATCTGAGCTGCCCGCAGGTAATCATTATAGGAGCCCGAATAGCGTGCGTAATCGGAATGGGCATCGGGCAGGCGACGGTAATCCAGCGAGGACTTTGTCGGCGAGCGGCGGAACGAAAGCTGCGACTCTGATAAACGGCGGTAATCAGAGAGCTCGGCTAAACGCCGGTCGGAACCATACCTAGTCGAGAGAAGAAGACAGTTGGTGAATGAGACAATTGAGGGGAGGGCTCCAGGTGGGCATGGGGGAGATGCCAATGGGGATAGGGAGGGTGTGATCAGACTGGTCTCCCAACAAACAAGATTTTGTCAGAAGGCTCATCACCCTATCCAGGGCAAGAAACCAAGCCCGCCACTGAAGCCCTCCCTTCTGAACTGGCCAAGGTGGACTTTAGTCTACACTCCCAAACCACAAACCAACTATTCCCATCCCTGGGTCCTGCACAGAAAAACCGTGGTTGGTTATCAACAGAACGGCGGACGAAAGCAAGGTCCCCAACTTCCCACAGAGTGGACGCACCTCATACACCTTGCCTTCGGCCAGTGAGTGCCAAAGGGACTACTCTTTCAAACCCACCCCCACCAAAGCCAGGACAACCACATAACAGGCTTAAGGATCCTAGAGACAGTGGGAACAGCTATGGGCCACAATCTTGCAGGCAGTAGCTCCAATGGCACTTGGGCTAGCAAGACAGGTGACACTTTTCCCAGCCTGAATAGCTGGTACCACCCCAGGCTGAGCACTATGCTCCACCTGAACTCTGGTGACCAGGAAAGTTCACAGATATGGCCCCACTCAGCCTTTGGATGTCCCACGGGAGTAGAGAAGACCAAAGGAGGGGCCAATGGCTCCAATTTCCCCCCCGTGCCAACCTCAGCCCCTTGCCCTAAGCCCCAGCTGGGGGCAGAGGCGGGGGGGGCATACAGTACCTTTTCGACATGGCGACAGCCTTTTTGTAGGGATCGTCGTAGCTGGCCCGGGGTGGGGAGAGGCGGGTACGTTCATAGGGCGGCGGGGTGCTGTTGGCGTTGGCAACGGCCCCCTGGGACATGGACAGGTAGGCTGCAGACGGCTGACCTGCCCCATCGTAGGCATTGCCCGGCTGGCCACGGTAGGAGGCAGCAGCCTGGGGATGCTGCTGGGCAGCATAGGAAGCAGCCAACGAGGCTGACGACTGAGTGCGGTAAGGAGCTGCCAGGGTGGCAGAAGGCTGGCCCCCATAGGCAGCTGCAGCACCATAGGAGCCAGTGGCTGCAGCAGCAGACTGAGCCCCATAGGAGCCTGACAGGCCCATCGATGCTTGAGCCCCATAACTATTCAGCTGGGTCTGAACAACCGGCTGGGCCCCATAGGATCCAGCCATTGGGGTAGTGGCTTGTGCAGCGTAGGCAGCTGGCTGGCTGGCATAGGCTGCAGCTGCAGCTGGCTGTGCCACATAGGCAGCAGGCTGGGAAGAGTAGGAAGCAGCCTGTTGTGCAGCATATGGGGCAGACTGGGCATTATAAGAGGCTGAGTGCTGAGCATTGTAAGAAGCTGCCTGGGCCCCATATGCCAGTGAAGAGGCTGCAGACTGGGCCCCATAGGAGGCTGCCTGGGCCCCATAGGAGCCTAGGGAGGAAGCTGCTCCCTGGGCATTGTAAGAGGCAGCCGCACGAACCCCATAGGAAGAGGCAGCCTGCGCGCCATAAGAGGACGGCTGGTTGCCATAGGAGGCCAGGGAGGAGCCCTGAGCCCCATAGGAGTTGAGCGAGGAAGCCGCAGCTGGCTGACCACCGTAGGAGAGGGCCGAGGCCGAGGGCTGGGCTCCACCATACGGGCCAAGTGACGAAGCTGCAGCAGACTGGGAGCTAGGGCTGGCCAGCTGGCCCCTGTATGGGGCCCCAAGGGAGACAGAGGGCTGAGCGCGGTAAGAGGCTGCCTGGGCTGCCATGGGCTGAGTCCGATAGCCGACACCCAAAGAGGCAGAAGGCTGGGCCCTGTAGGCAGCTCCCAGTGACACTGAGGGCTGGGCCCGGTAGGTGGCTGGCTGGGCCGTTAGAGGAGCCACATAAGAGGCTCGGGGAGGTGAACGGCGCAGGGGGCTGCGGTCGCGACCAAAGAAGGGTGGTGTGGGCTGACGGGCTTGCCCATCAAAGCCACCAGTGCTGTTGCCAAAAGCCTGCTGGTAGTCGAAGGTGGCAGAGAAGCCACCAGTTCCAGGGAATGCCGTATCCCCAGCCCCTGGTTTCTTGGTCTTGTCCCCAGACTGGATAGCCAGGCCAGGCCCCTTCTTCTGACCCTTGGTTGACAGTTCCACGTTGATGCGCTTGCCCTTCACTTCTTTGCCGTTGAGCTGCGCGATGGCGGCTTTGGCATCTGCTTCCTTCTCCATGTGAACAAACGCGTAGTCTAATAAAGCAGCAGACAGAGGGTTAGCAATTAGGGGGGCAGGGCATGCTACCCGATGGGTCCCAAATTGGACACACCAACAGCACCCAGCTGTTGCCAGCTACCTCCAAGGCCTCCAAACCCTTCTCTCCAGGAGTATGTCACAAAATGTGGCTCCCATGTAACAAAGCTTCTGACTGTCCCAAGCAGCCACCTTTGCCTGTGGCCTTCTCCCCATTCGCCCTTTTCCCCCTGCTACCTCACCCAACTTCCTGGTGAGAGAAGAAAGGGCAAAGATGAACTGCAACACAGGATAAAAATCTTCACAGCTCCTGTAAGTATAAACCAGCAGACAAAACGCAGATAGGGTGCCTGGATCACTTTATTCAGTATTCTCTAACCCAAAATCACCAAACACTACTGCTCACCTTTGAGGCTTAACTCTCAAACACTGGAAATGACCATTTATGTCTTGGCATGACCCATGTCTCAGCCTAAGGTCCAATTAAGGCAAGAGAGCTAGATTGCAACGCACAGTTCACGAAATTCCTCCATGTTGATCTCCCCTTTTCCCAGTTTTCAAAGCACTTTCATGCACAGGACCTCACTGGGCCTCACAATACTCCTGGTGAGGTAGGCAATGCAAAGGATCATTCTATTCTCCCCATTTTACAAGTGAGCAAACATGCTCAGAGAATTTATATGGCTTGCCCCAAATCAAAATGTGTTAAAGAATCAGGAACAGATCCCAGCTCTCCATGCCCCTTTACTAAACCTGTCTATCCTGAGAAATTAATGTATAAAGCAGGACGTAGGCTAGACCTCATGGTAAGCCAATGAGGTGTGAGAATGGAAACTGAGTCTCCTGGCTGAGTTCAGGCCAAAGCTCCCACCCCCAGGGTACATTACGGCCTCCACTGGTTCCTCTTCAAGACCCCTTGGGCTCATGTTCAGAGGGAACCATTAACAGGAAAGATTTGGTTTCTCAGCTTCAAGGCAAGAAGCTGCAATTACTGCAGCTAGCAGGCTCTGCTAAACTGGTTACCCCTAAGGTACTCATTCAGGATGTGAATGAGCTGAGGTGGGGTAGGCTCTAAGACAGAACACAAAGACCTACACATCTACCACATAGAAAGAGAAAATTTTAGGAGGGGGGAGGAGTGGGAAGAAATTCTTGGTTCACAACCAAACTCACAAACAACAATGGTGCAAGCAGGATATGAAGAACAATGATAAGATCATGCCGTGGGAAGTAAGGCCATGCACTTAATCCCATCTGGACTTATGGCTACTTAAAAATATACTCCAAGTACCAAGACCCCATCTCTCTCACAAGAGTTTAGGAAATAAAGAACTACCTGGATGAAATCATTAAGGTTCCATTCTTGAAGATAAAAATTCTTTTAAATGGCCTCTAAATAAATGTCCTAATTCCTAGAAACTTTCATATTGGGATGACCTCTCTCACTGTTCCTATAGAGCAAGTCATTTTTCTGATGTTAAGGCAATGCCACCAGACTCCCAGAAAAATGAGAATAAAAATTTAATCAACAGGTGGAAGTCACAAGTATGGTGTAGCACAAGGAATCCTGAGCTAGGAGATAAAAGGCCTCAGTTACAGATCCAGCTATCACTGACTTGCTATAAGCTTTTAAGAAACTTACAATTTATTTCTCCATCTGACAAATCTGTCCTATTTACCTCAGTTAGGATATTCAAATGAGACGATAAAAGTACCTTGTAAAGTAAAAGTAGCTATATAATGATAAAAGATTGATTATTCAAGCCTAGGAATGACCATAGGCTTATTTCCCTATATATTATCTTTCACCTCTAATAAAACACAAGAGATATACAACGCCATCTGTACATGCAAATTTGGAGCCTAACAGAGATGATAAAAGAAAATGAACTATCACAACTCTGAGTCCTCACACCCATGGCCAGAACCTGATTCCCTATCTACCAACTGTGAAAAAGCAAAAGTGTTCCTTTCAGTCTAGCCACAGGGCACTAGAATTGTCCTCTGACCTCTTACCTCCATTTTGGGTAAAGTAAGCTAAAAATAGATGCTGGTGGCAGGAGATTTCTCTAAAAGCAGAGGCCGAGCTGACCCTCCAGAGCATGGCAAAACCAATTGGAGAATGCAATGGCAAGCAGAAAGCAGGAGTTTAGAGGAAGATTAAAGGGAATGAGGAAAGAAAAAAAAAAAACCTCCAGGCACTGAGAGAAAATATTAAAGAATCATACTATACTCCTGGCTAACCTGAGACTAGAATGAGCTAGGAAAAAACACCCAACAAAAAAAAATTTCAGTGTTTATAAGAGCAATAGGAAATCCCCCTATCTACTCCCTACTTAGTTGGGTTTTATTAAGAGAATAAACTGTGAAATTTGAAAATTGCAATTTCACATGTGCAATTCAATTTACCACCCAGATGAGCTGTATAACTGAGTTGTTTTTTAAGAGAAGATTTATTAAAGTAAGAGAAGGGTTGGCTGGGCAGAGTCTGCTGGAAACTACTTCAAACTACTGCCATAACTGATTTTTTTAAAGCCATCAGATACAATTATAACCAGTTTATATCAGAAATTTCCTAAACCTAATAATATTGAAGGGAAGTATGAACAGGTTTCCATCTGACTCAAACACATCAGGGCTAACTAATCCTATCACAGTGAGCAGCCAAAGGCAGGCCTAGTCCTATCAAAGATTCTTAGGAACCCAACTACTCCTAGATCAAGAAAGAAAAAAACAGAGATCTAGAAAATTCCAGGGACCCACCTGCCTGGAGAGCTAGTTCAAGGAACAATGACTTCTGAAGGAAATTCACTGCATTTAAAGGGATTAGCAAGCACCTTTTACAGAGATCTCCTAATGGTCTAGTGGCATTACAATTCCCCCAGTACCAAGTTAAGAATCCAGAAAAATTAGTTTTGCTATCCTCAGAGTAAAAACTTCTAACTTTGAAACTACAAAGCTGTGCACAGGGAAAAAAAATGGCCATCCACAAAAAAAGAGAAAACAGTTTTCTCATCTACCTTTCAGACCTCCCCTGAAGTCTAAATGGTTCCTGTCAGTAACTCTCATACTTCTACTTCACTTTTGAACACCCAATAGAACACTGTGGAGAGTGGTTACAATCCACTGTTGCTATGGAGATTTTTACTCTACAATCAAATCCTATCTATGTTCCTGGGGTAACCAGGCAACTATGGTTTTTTCCCTGTAAAATAAAACAGAACTGGATGTCCTGTGCCATGCCAAGCTTCTGTGCTTTTCGAAGGCCTGACAGCCAACACAAGACTCAATCAAATGTCCATTCCCAGCCCAAGAAATGAGTAAGCTACTTATAGAGCCAGACCTAGTCTCTTCTACTAAATTCCCGACTATAAAACCTCACCTTTCTTCATTTCTTCATCCCAAAGAGATACAAAGGCATCAGTGAAGGATATGATGCTCAACTCTTTCCCACAGTCCCTTACATCAAAGTATATCAGGAGCTCTGTTACATATCAGCATAACTACAAATAACAGCTGACCACCACCACTCCCTGAGAAAGTCATCACATTTCTGCTAATCATTTACAAAGAGAAAAAATGCACAAAACTTTCGCTCTCTCACCAAGGAGTCAGCCAAGAAGAGTTCTAAAAACTACATGCAGTTATACACTTCACCCTGCCTCCCACTACCACTTAAGTGTCAGTCCCAAGCAAATTCAGGCAAATTTTCGGCTTTCTCTACCATCTGAAAGCAAGCTTCTTGACCAATGAGTTGCATGGAGACTGTCCCTGAAGATGCTAGTTTCTAGACTCCACCCTGCCTAAGAACCACAAAAGAAACACAGTAGGTCAATTAAACACAGAATTCTCATAATGAGCCATACATTCCCATCCATTTCCGGGCCAGGTGCCCCAATCTGAGGCCCTTCCCACTCTTTTATTGTAAACAAAAGCAAAAATCCATGCACCATACAGCCTGCCTCAGAGCACCCAGCAGGAAAGCCTGATTCCGGATAGTCGTGGACTTGCATAACCTGAGTTGAGGAAAATAGAATGTAGTATTAATGCAGAACAAGGAATTGACCCTAGTAGTGGGAGACTACAACCCTTTACACTTCCCCAGTTACAGAAAGGACAAAGTATGGCCCAAAAGATGTGCCTTTCCAGGACAGCAAATGAAGTATCTTGGTGGAAATGAACAGACACCTGCACCCACATTTACTATCCTCAAAACTTCTCACACAGAGTATGAGCACGTATGTATTCAACACCAGGCGTAGGGCATCAGATACTCCCAGACTGCATCTTGAAGGGCAGTTAACTCTCATCTGCTCCTAAGTGGAACAGAGACTAGCCACATACATACGGCTGCCCCACCAAATCCTGCCTACATAAAGAGCTTAGGGGTAAAAACCCAAATTATGAAAAAAATCAACTGGGTCCCAAAATGAAGTCGGGCCTAAATTATGGTGATACAATTTTCTCCAAGGAAAACTAGGGATGTGCCCTGAGGATTAAACTATTCAAGCAAAGACGGACTAGTAAGTAAATCTGTTTTAGTCAATGTTTAACCAAGACCTCTCACACACCCCTTCCCACGTCCCCCCTCAGCCAGAGTACGCTCCTTGGAAAATATGCCCCAAGCATATAAAAGAATGACACCTCCCTGGGGCATGGGCTTCGGAAGTAAAGTCTAGGGAGAAGGGGCCTTCATAAAACAAGCCGCCTTCCACGTGCAAGAGATCAGGATTTCCAGTTTGTTGGTGTAAAATCGAGCCCAAAGGGGAAAAAAACCAAGTTTGAGGGAGCTAGAAAGCAAAGTTGCCACGTCTAACCCACCAAACAATTTTGAAGGGCCAACATACTTCGGAAGGGGCCCGTCCAGTACCCACGAGTACACCCATGCCACACAATACTAAAAAGATCCCAGCCCAAGAAACGACCAAGGGCCCCGTTACCTTCCGCTCGGGAGCATTCACCGGGAGGGAACAGGAGGGTGGTCTTGGGGCGTCAGCCCCCACCTTTTCCCTCTTCCCTCGCTCTGACCGACGTCTGGAGAGGAAGTGGGGAAATGGAGACATCTTCCCCGCTCCATGATCCGGCTTGAGCCCGTCACTTCCCAATTTCCGCTCGGTGCCAGGCCCAGGAGAACAGTGGAAGGCGCGCCCCCGGTACACTCGCAAGTCTCTCAGGCGCGTCCCCGGCCCCGTAGCTCAGCCAACCAGTGGCCATCTCACCCACCCAGAGCCTCTTCCTCCCATTTTGTGAAAGGTGTCTGGACCGCAAGGGGAGGAGGGTGGCTCAACCCATCGCGCCCCCAACACCTCCGGCCTCGCTCCCGTGGACTTCCCCACCGCACCCCCGCAACCGCGCAGTGACTGACCCCCCGGGAAAGGGGCGTGGCTAACAAGCAGAGTGACCCGCACGCGCCCGCGCCTCCGCGTTACCTTTCACCACGTCACACTCGATGACGCGTCCGCGGCGCTCGAAGAGGCTGCGCAATTCCTGGCTCGTGCACGCAGCCGACACATTGCCCACGAAAATCTTCCAAGTGTTAAGAGGCCGTGGGCGCGACATCTCCACCACCAGCGCGCGCCCGGGCCGCAGCTCGTGGCCATGCAGGGCCTCAATGGCGCGCAGCGCGCCCGCGTTCTCGCGCATGTGCACGAAGGCAAACTGTTTCATGACGGCGCAGCTCATGACTGTGCCGTAGGGCGCGAAGAGGGCTGCCAGCTCCTCCGGCGTCGTATCCGCCCCATCGACATTTCCCACGAATATCTTCATTTTATCGCCTCAGCCGCCTTCCTGGAGAGCCGGGACCTCTCCTCCAGCGACAGGCGAAACGTCCAGCCAGCCGGCAGTCCTTCCCAGGAATGGCTGGCGACCGAGAACCCCGCCGCGCAGGCGCACTGATCTAGCCAATCAGGACTCGCATCCAGCGCGTCCTGCAGCCAATCAGAGAGGCTGAGAGAAGATGCACGCAGGCGCAACCAATCCCAGAGGGCCTGGGGCCCGCTCGTTAGCGGAGGGGTGGGAGAGGGAAGACGGCGCGCGACCAACCGACACTGGTGGGGGGAGGGGAAGGAAGGTTGAAGAGGTGGGTACGCGAGCGGGGTGTGCCGGCAGCCGAGCGGCCTAATCCGTGAGGCGGCCTTTGGCCCGGGTTGGGCCTGGATCGGCGGGCCCCAAGGAAAAACTTTGTTCAGTAAGAAGTTAGAGCTTCTTCCCTTCTGGCAGCCTAGGCCAAACCCGCGCCTGGAGGTGGCAGAGAGAACGTATACGGGAAGGCCGGGCCTGGCAGGAGAAACCAGGACAAACGCCTTCTATCAACAAACGGCTCCCGGGACTACCGCCTCTGGGACTGCAGGGCTGTCTGAGGGGAAGTGATAGGTATCTCCCCTGGGAGAAACCTTCGTGCCATTCTTCTTTGGAAACACATTCTTTATGGTTGCTGCGTTCCTGCGGACGCCGGAGAAGTGAAAAATCAGAGCACGTCTCTGCCTTTAGGGAATTTACCACCAAGGATTAATAAGATGTATTTCTCTTGTGTATGTTTGAAATTTTCCACAATAAAAAGTTTAATAAAATAGAAAATTAGGTCAAAAGAACGGTCCTTGAGGCAGCAAAAGTTGAGCCTTTAAAAAAAAAAAAGGAAAAATTTAAAACGTGTGTAAATAAAAAGATTTTGCATGGCAGAAACATCAAAAACATACATACACGTGACAAACTCGGAAATATTTCACTGCAGGTCCATTCTGCAAATTTGATTGAGCACCTTCCACCATGGTGGGCAGCACCAAGAATATTGCAGTGAACAAAAAGTAACAAAAACCCCCCACCTTCTTGAAGCTTGCTTATGTTATGATGGAGAGACAGATTAACAACGAAAACGTAGTGATAAAGACTTGACATAACCTAGGAAACAAGCAAGCTGTCCTCTAGGCCCTCAATGCCGCGACGCCTTAATACAGTTCCTTATGTTGTGGTGACCCCCCAACCATAAAATTATTTTCGTTGCTACTCTATAACTGTAATTTTGCCACTGTTATGAATCGTAAGTATCTTTTTGTTTTCCGATGGTCTTAGGCAACCCCTGTGAAAGGGTCATTCGACCCCCAAAGGGGTCGCAACCCACAGGTTGAGAACCGCTGCTCTAGGGGAATCATTCCAGCCAAAAACTACAAGTCAAAAAGCTCTGGGGCAGGAACATGTCTGCCTGTGCAAGGAATAGCAAAGAACCAGTATGGCTAGAGGTGGGAACAGAGTCAATCATAGAGTATGAGGAATGGGGGTGGGGGTGAAGGTGTCACACCTTGTGAACCATTGAAATGACTGGCTGGAAGTGTATGGAGGGCACAGGGCAGAGGGGTTCATCTGACAGGACTTATCTTTCATAGTTTTGTACATTAAGTATTCTGGGTGCTATTGAAAAGGGCAAAAACAAAGAGATGTTAAACAGTTGTTTGCTCAGAAAAAGTACCACTACTGAGCAAATACAGGGGAGAGGTGATGGCACCATGGATCAGGGAAGCCCAGGAGAATTCAGAGGAAGTGGTCAGATTTGGATGTAATTTGCGATTGAATGTGAGTGGTGAAAGAGGAGTCAAAGATGACCAAGCAACTGAAAGCACGGAGCTGCCATTTACTGAAATGGGGACTATTGCAGGAGAAATAGATTTTCTGTGGAAGACCAGAAATTGAGTTTCGGACTTGATAAGCTTGAGATGTTTTAGGTCATCCAAATGGAGATAACCACCAATGGGCAATTAGATATGTATCTGCAGTTCAAGGCAGAGGTCTGGGTTGAGGATGTACCGTATTTCCCCATGTATAAGATGCATCCTTTTTCAAAAAATTTGGGGTCTAAAAATTGGGTGCATCTTATACAGTGGTTGTAGATTTTTTTACTTGCATTTCCTGCAAGTGATGAGGAGTTGTATGAATTTTATGATGAATAAAACTTGAGTTCAATAACTTTATGTAATACATTTTTTCAAATTTCGGGCCCCCAAATTAAAGTGCGTCTTATACATGGGAGCATCTTATACATGGGGAAATATCATAAATTTGGGAGTGTAAAGGGTTAATATCTGTACTGTACAAAGCACTCCTACAAATTAATTGGAAAAAAAGATGAGTTAATAGGTCAAGGATGTGAACTGGCAATTTTATAGGAAAAGCAGTGCAGATGGCCAATAAACAAGAAACTTCATTGGTAGTCAGGGAAATGCCATTTCCTAAGAAAATTAGAACATTTTTTCACCCCGCAGATTTGCAAAACAATTTAAAGATTTATATCTGTTGCTGATAAGGGTGTGAGGAAAACATGCCCACATGTTACTGATGATAGCGTGAACCCTACATCCTTTTTGGGAAGTAGTCTGTCAATATCGAAACTTTAAATATGGTGAGCCTCTGACATATAATAGTAATCCTCGTGGAAATCTAGCCTACAGAAAACTCATCAATAAGGATATTGGTATAAATTTATTTATTGTAACACTGTTTATAAGCAGTGGAAGCAACCTGAAATGTCCATAGATAAGGGAATTAGGTATTGCCCTATGATGGAACATTATATTGCTATTAAAAATAGTTCAGAATTGGGCCAGCCTAGTCGCTCAGGAGTGAAATTGCTGGATTTTGTTTATTTTTTACAGTATAATTTACATAAAATGACAATCTATTTTTGTGTGTACAGTTCTTTCAGTTTTGACAAATGCATACAGTCATATAACAACCACCATAATCGAAATAGAGACAGTTCCATCACCCTGAAATGTTTTCTTTATGCTATTCCTTTGCAGTCAACTTCTCCCTGCCCCATCCCCATCCCTGCACTCACTGATCTGTTTTCTTTCACTATAGTTTTGTCTTTTCCAAAATGTCATATAGAGTAATACAGTATGTAGATTTTTGCATCTAGCTTCTTTCACTTAGCATAATACATCTGATATCATCAATGTCCTTGATTGTATCAGTAGTTAGTTCCTTTTTATCAATGATTTACATTGTATGGATCTACCACAGTTTGTTTTTCCATTACCTGGTTGAAGGACATCTGATTGTTTCCAACTTTTGGCAATTATGACTAAAGCTTGCAAACAAGTATTTGTGCAAACAAAAGTTTTAACTTCTCTTGGTAAATACCTGTGAACCACAGGTCATTACGAGCATTAAATAAGGTACAATAAAGTGTTTAGCACCCTATAATAAGAAGCTCAATAAATGGAGCTTTTAGAAAAGTTTGCTACAGAATTCTATTATAAGTCAAGTAAAAAGAACCGATAGATATCCCAACTAGAATTTTATGAAGCACTTATTACCTGCCAGGCATTCTTCTAGTTTCTGAGACAACATTCAATTAGAATTATAATGTCTTGTATGTGTTAAAAGATCAAAATTAAAATCATCTCTTTTGGTTCTCACCATACCTCATACCCACAATTGGATCCATTTCTCTGGTAACAGTGCTAGACTTTCCCTGATGCTCCACCTCTCTCCATGTGAGAGCCTAGAGACTTATGTAACTAGCCCATCATGGCTATGTCAATGGCCTTGATGTACTAAAAAGGAGAACCAAATGCAAAGACATTTCTAACAAAATAATATATATTATGATAAAAGTGAACTGGCGAGCCAGCCGAGTGGCTCAGTTGGTTAAGAGTTGGCTTGGGAGCGCCAACTTTGAGCAACAGGGCCGCCGGTTCGGATCCCACATGAGGGCCAGTGACGCTGTGCCCTCTACAGGCGACGGCGTAGGCTGCAGTGGGGCTGCAGTGGGCTGCTGTGAGCTGCCGTGAATGGCCGGCAGCCGGCAAGAGCTGCCATGAGCCGCTGTGAGAGCTGTCCAATGACCAAGTGAGCGACTCCCTCATCCAGGAAGGACACAATGATAATACCAACATGGGCCAGTGAAGCGACATCCTCCACAACTAGACTGAAAAACAAAAGGACAGCAACTTGTCTGTTCCCCTTCCCCCAATACTCCAATAAAAAAAATCTTTAAAAAAAGAGTGCACGCTCTATCCACTGAGCTATCCGGGTGGCAGCTCAGCTCAAGGTGCCAAGTTCAGTATTAGTTGCAGGCAGGCATAGCCCACCATTGAACAGGCCGTTTTGTTGTTAGGAGCACATGCTCTCACCAGCTGAGCCATCCTGCCACCTGTTGGCAGCGCAGCTGCAACTCAGCTCAGGCTCAGTGTCACTGGCCCATGTGGGAATTGAACCAGGAATTGAACCGGCTGCCCTGTTGCTCAGAGCTTGTGCTCTTAAGCTAATTCTTAACCAACCGAGCCACTTGACCAGCCCGAAAGTTCTGCTGTTTTAAGACACCCAGTTGGTGTTATTATTTTTTTTTAAGATTTTATTGGGGAGATGGAGGAGGGGAATAACGTTGGGGAATCGGGGAAGGGGAACAAACAAGTCGCTGTCTTTTTGTTCTTCAGTCTAGTTGTAGAGGATGTCGCTTCACTGGCCCATGTTGGTATTTATCATTGTACTCTTCCTGGGTTAGGCAGCCTCTCACCGGCCTTTGGATGGCTGCTCACGGTGGCTCACAGGCAGCTCACAAAAGCTCACACCCGCTGCTGGCCAGCCCCACTGCAGCCTACACTGTTGCCGGCGACTCACAGCAGCCCACCTCTATGTCGAGCTGTTGTTCACCATCTTAGCTGTAGGGGGCACAGCATCACTGGCCCTCATGTGGGATCTGAACCAGGGCCCTGCTGCTCAGAGCAGGAGTCCCAAGCCAACTCCTAACCAATGCGTCACTGGGGCGACCCAGTTGGTGGTAATTTGATATAGCAGCCACAAGAAACAAAGTCAGTTGCTAATTAGGTTTTCTTAACACAAATGAAGGCATTTCATGGCATGGGCTTACATTCTGTTCTATAGATATCCCTTTTCAAGAGCTTTTCCCTTTTCAACCCCCTTCCTTCCTGCTCTCCACCCAGTCAAGTTCATGTGAGCATGGAAGAAGAGGATTAGGGCTGTGGTAGCCACCCTGCAAGCAAAAGGGAGAAGGGGTGCTAAGAGCAACACACACTTCAGGGTGAGGTGACACAGTGCTCTGACACCATCAAGCCACTGGACCTGCTCTGAATCCTCAAACCTCTTTACCTCTTATCTTCTGAGGTAATTAAATGTCTGAATTATTTTGTCCACTATTAGTCTGAACTCTTGCTACTTGCAGATTTCATCCTAATACAGAATTCAACAGACAATATCAAGATTGCAAGTAAGAAATAGCAATACAGGCACACTGTCTAAAAATATGGAGGTAAATCCTAGAAGAAATGGCTAAAGGAGTTGAAAGCTGCTGCCTCTAGGAAGTGGATTTCGGAAGGGATGGGGCAGATTGCTTTTTTTCATTATTAGCCTAGTAGTACTATTTTTCAAGTTAGATAAAAATAAAATTTGAAGGGCCGGCCGAGTGGCGCGATGGTTAAAAACTGACTTGGGACGCCAAAGGGCCCCGGTTTGGATCCCACATATGAGGGCCAGTGACACTGCCCTCCACAGCTAAGATGCTGAACAACAGCTCAACCTGCAGCTGG
>NW_017731443.1:921069-922570 GCF_001890085.2 Hipposideros armiger
TGGCCATTAGTGGAAGAAATTGATACATAGTTAGGATAAGTTAGTCCCGGGCGAGGCAGATCAGTTGCCGGCTTCTGGACGGCTGCTCACTGCGGCTGCTGGCCGCTCACACTGGCTGCTGGCTACACACGGCAGCCCATGGCAACTCACTGCAGCAGGGGCTGCAGCCTACACCGTTACCTGCGACTCATGGCAGCCCAGCTCCAGGTTGAGCTGTTGTTCAGCATCTTAGTTGTAGAGGGCAGTGTTACTGGCCCTCATATGTGGGATCTGAACTGGGGCCCTCTGGCGTCCCAAGCCAGCTCTTTCTTTCTTTCTTTTTTTCTTCTTTTTTTTTTAGCTGAGCCATCCTGCCCACCTGTTGGCAGCTCAGCAGCTGCTCAACTCGGGCCGGGACTCGAACCGCTGTTGCTCAGAACTCAAACTCTTGAGTGAGCTCTTAACCAACTGAGCCACTCAGCCGGCCCGAGAAACTTTTATTTTTAATTTCATTTTTATTTTAGTTTTAAAGTGCTCTAACTAAGCTCATTATCAAATGAGACAAAATTGGAAAACATTTATATTCTGCTAACCTTAGAATACAGGAACAAAGTGATCGGAAAGATGAGGGAAACTCTTATTTATACAGATTCCATCTCCCCATGATGGCTAATGCAGACGAAAACATCCAGCCTAAGAGAAAGCTTGTAAGAGTTTATTTGGGCCAAACTGAAGAAAATTGCTGGGAAACAAAGTCTCAACGGATGGAGAAAATGCTCTGTGAAATGGCAGTTTGCATCTTATTTTATACATAGAATCAAAGGGGGAGGGTTACATGAAATCCACTGGTGGTAGATTAAGGGGGTGGGAGAAAGGAAAACGGGGAAATCTCTGGGATTCAATAAAAGTAAATTGAAGAGACAGGTACTTCTTTCACATAGTAGGTGGGTACAAGATCCTTAATAGTTCACATAGAGATGTTAATCAAGGGACAAGAATAATAATGAGGGATTCTGTACTTTCCTGCTCTGGTCCGGAAAAAGGGATTACTGACATTCCAAGGATGTCATTTTATGTGCAAAAATACAAGACAGACCCACTTAAAGGCACAGATTAACTTTATGGAGGAAATTTTTGGCTAAAGGTATGACTTCCCACCATGACCCACTTAGTTATGAAATTTTCTATGCTCACACCATCTTATGTGGTTATTTTCAGTCTCCTGAGCTTGTCAGGTTTAATATGTGGCCCCTTTTCGAGCCACACTATAAAGCAGCAGAAAGCTTCCTGAGAAGGTCATAGTTTCTTCCTTAACACGGAATGAATGAATGAGTGAATGAAAGATAAAATAATAATAGTTAACACTGAACAGTTACTAAATTTGCCAGGTATTGTTCTCTGCATGGGCAATTTATTTGATTATCACCATAGGCCTATGAGACTTGCCTATGGTAATCCACATTTCACAGAGGAGAGAATTGCCCAAGGTCACATACAAGACCTCCTAGCTAGAAGTAGTAAA
>NW_017731443.1:924755-933388 GCF_001890085.2 Hipposideros armiger
GGCTTAATTTGAATTTCAGGCTCATGGTTTGTAAAGCTAATGCCATCTGTAGGATTTGGACTTGGAGTTTCCCCGTTATCACAACAATGATTTTAAAAAGACCCAGCAGGTACACTTACTTACTGCATGGGAAGGATTGCCCTTTACACATGCAGCCCAAGATAAACTGCTTTAGACCTGGGGACTATATAACCCCAACTCCTTTTCAGCTGAAAAAAAAAAAGTGTTCTTTAGTGGGTAATCTATCTTAATATTGGGAAGATTTAAAATAAAAAATAAACATGATGAAGTAAATGAAATTCACAGGAGTAATACTTTTAAGTTCACAAGTAGATTTTTGTCATATTTGGGGAAATCTGAATGTATTTGATAAAGGACATGTAATGTTAAAGAAATGTTGACATCGAGAATCTGACAGATCAGCCTTGGTTTTCTAATTTAAAAAGCATAATTAAGAAATCGATGTAAGCCAATCACAGAATATCAAATATTGTATGATTCTACTTATATGAGATACCTAGGGCTGTCAAATTCATAGAGACAGAGAGTAGAATGTTGGTTGCCAGGGGAGAGGGGGAAATAGGGAGATAGTGTTAATGGGGACCGAGTTTCAGTTTGGGAAGATGAAAAAGTTCTGGAGATGGATGGTGGGGATAGTTGCACAGTACTTAATGCCACAGAAATGCAGACTTAAAAATGGTTAAAGTAGTAAATTTTATGTTATGTATATTTTGCCACAATTAAAAAAAAAAAGAAATTGATTTTAGATGCTAAAGCCTACAAAGGGGACAATCCTAAGGTTACAGTGGAGAAACTCGGACAACCACCTTAACCAAATGATCCCAGTAAATCACACCAGTAATGAGACATCAACATAAGGTACTGAGAAAGGCACAGTTTCACTTCTGTGGTAGTCAAGCTAAAAATACATAAGCTCAACCTGAACACGCAGTCAAACCAATTGAAAGACGTTCTACAAAATACCTGACCAGTACTCATCAGAATTGTCAAGACAAGGGAGCAAAGATGGGGAAAGTCTAAGGACTTTTGGAGGAGACTAGGAAGACGCGACAGCTAGAAGCTATATACCATACAAAGATTGAATCTGAAAATAGAAAGCGCTCATTAGTGGGAAAGTGTTGGGAGCCGGCTGCACCTCAGTATCTGACATACCTATCACACTGCTATTGGGACAAATCCTGAAGCTCTGGCTGAGAAACAGATGCTGCTTTATGTTTTGAAAAATTTTTAATTCCCCTTTGGATGCCCCCAGTAGGATAAAAGATCTGACACCCCTTCTTATGTTGATTGTTTTATTTTCTTTAAATAAGTGAGTTTTGGACATATTATGATAATTCTGTTTTACTGTTAGTTTCTTAAAGATAGATTCTTAGTGATAGACAAGTTATGCACCTTATAATTCTTAAAAGATCCTGTTTAGCCAGTAGTGTTTGAAATAGTTGCTAAGTAGTAAACATCCTTTAAGTGCCAAGGCAGGAACTCAGCTCTGGCCATTAGTGGAAGAAATTGATACATAGTTAGGATAAGTTAGTCATTAGTGAAGAACAGATCCGGCTGTACCCTGCAAAAGAAACATCGTGAGGAAGTAAAATTCGGTGAAAAGCAAACTTCTAAAGAAAATGGACCCTGGGAAGGAAGGAACATTGAAACTATGTAGAAAACAATTTCCTAATGGGTAAAGGTTTAAACGTGGAAAAACAACTTTGGGAAAAACAGCTCAATGACGTAAATAGTTACCTGCCCAGTATAAAAAGGACAGGCTGTAAAAATAAAGTGAGACATTAATTCTTGAAAAACGCTTCTCTGTCTCCGCGTTCTTTCCTCGCCGACTCTGTCTCCACCTAAGGGAACCCCTGGACTTGTGGGAGCCGGTCTCCCGCAGGAAAGCTGGCCAAATTTGAAGAAAGCCTGCAGTTCAGTCACTAGTGTTGTCTCAATGTTAATTAACTGGTTTGGTTTTATTTTTCCTTGTCCTTTTTTTTGTGTGTCTTTTGGGTTTTTGCTTTTTTTCCTTTTTAAATTTTTATTATTTTCTTTATTTTTAATTATCTGGTTTTGATAACTGCACTATACTACATAAATTAACATTTGGGGGAGCTAGGTGAAGAGTACAGTAAATTCACTACTGTTTTTTCTATGTAAATGGTTTTTTTAACATTGAGAAATAATTCATATGCCATAAAATTCACCCTTTTAGTGTACAATTCAGTAGTTTTTAGTATATTCACAGGGTTGTGCAAACATTACCACTATGTAATTCCGGAAAATTTTAATCATCTCAAAAAAGAGACAGCCTGTTCTCATTAGCTGTCACTCCCTATGACCCTGGTGACCTCTAATCTTTCAGACTCTCGATTTGCCTACTTAAGACATTTCGTATAAATGGAATCATGCAAATATACAGCTCTTGTGCCTGGCTTCTTTCACTTAGCATGTTTTCAAGATTCATCCACATTGCAACTTTTATTGTTAATCTAAAATAACTTAAAAATAAAACATTTTTAAAAATTGATTTTAGGGTTGTGATTTTTTTAGCTAAAATGTATCATTTTTTTTAAGTTTGTTAATGGTAGTAGAATAGTTTCACTGTATTTATACAATGAAAGGTTTACCAGGAAGTATGCTGGGAAGTTTACATTTAGGCCAAGCATCTGTGGTATTTAAGAAAATTAAATACATTTCATAGATAAGTACACTTTTAAAAGTTTGAGAGAACTTAAGTTGCAAATGGGTATGATTATTTAAGGGAGTCCAATGTAGTCAATCTGAGTTATCAAAGAAAAGGTAAAGATAATAGTTCTTAATTTACTAGCTTTATAAACAGAACAATAAAATGTGTAATTTGAATTTGAAAGTTTAAGAAAAGCTAGGTTTAAAATATATTATTTTCATAAGATTAAATGGTAATTGTATTCGTTTCTTTTCTTTTTTTTTTAAATTGGGGAATTGGGGGAGGGGAACAGTGTTGGGGAATTGGGGGAGGGGAACAGTTAAGTTGTTGTCCTTCAATCTTAGTTGTGGAAGGTGCAACTAGCTCAGCTCCAAGTCCAGTCGCCATCTGACCGCCTGTGGCCTCTAAGTTCAAGGTGCTGTGTTCAGTCTTAGTTGCAGGTGGTCGTAGCCACCATTCCATGCAGGAGTTGAACCGGCAGCCTTGTTGTTAACACATTGTGGACCGGTGATGCAGATTTGCATCTATCATTACAGCTGTACAAGATGGATGACAGAAATCTGCGTTTTTACACACGCTTGGTTTCCATGCACTATACACTTAACTACGCAATACATGGAGTCTTTCTCTGAATGGTCCTGCTGACAAATGTTTATAGAAACATGATCTCACTCCAAGTTAATGATCTGTGATAAATGTAGGGAACAAACAGCTCTGTATTTTCCTCTGTTGCTCTGCTTTGCATTTAGTCAGCATTCAGACTTCAATCACTTTACACCCATGACGGAAAGACGTAGTTCTTATGGGAAAAAATATCTTGCAGAAGATGAAATTTCAACGGAATTGTTGGCTGACACATTATCTGATGTTCCTGACAACGCTAATAGTGACAGTGAAAATGACAGTGACTCTTTTATCATTGGAAATAGGCAAAACAAAATTGTGCACCCTTTACCGAGTTACAGTGACAGTGAACAAAGTGCAAACAAAAGTGACGATGATGATGACACACTAGATTCAGTGGTTTCCACATGGGTAAAAACAGATAAAACACCAAATTTAGGGCCATTTACCAGAAACCCAGGGGTGAAACAAATTCCTTCTGACCCAACGAAAGTATCACAAGTAACAGGACTCTTTCTTGAAGACAGATTCTTTGATATGTTGTGTGAGGAAAATGAATCTATATTACTTACAAAATCAGGAAAAGTATGTTATTGGTTCTAAGAGGTTGAAATGGTCAGATGTCACTGTAGCAGAAATTAAATTTTTTTTTCAATAATTATTCTAATGGGGCAAGTCAGGAAAGATAAACTAAAGGATTATTGGTCTACGGATCAGTTTTTAGATACTCCTATTTTCAGGGAACTTATGAGTGGTAATAGATTTTAACAAATTTGGTGGTGTTTATATTTCAACAACAATGAACTTCTGCAACAATCAACTAACAGGTTTTTCAAAATTCAACTCTTATTGGACTTTTTCTTTGAAAGATTTCAGACTATTTATAAGCCAAATCAACAATTTTCCTTAGATGAAGAAATGATTTCTTGGAGGGGTAGGCTTCATATACGAACATATAACCCGGGGAAACTTATAAAGTGTGGCTTACTTGTTCATATGGTCACTGAAAGCACCTCAGGCTATACCTTGAATTTAGAAATTTATGCTGGTAAAGGAAAAAAATTATAGGAAACTATTTTCACACTTTTGGAAACTTATCTTGATCAAAATTACCATGTCTACCAAGACAACTATTACAATCATGTGACAATTGCTGAAAATCTCCTTTCAAGACAAGTTAGAGTATGTGGAAAAATCAGAGTGAACAGGGGTCTTCCTCCAGAAATGAAAAACGAATCACAGTCTCTGAAACACGATGAAACCACATTCAGGAGAAAGAGTGAAATTCTTCTCCAATCCTGGAGGGATACTCACGTTGTCAACATGATTTCCACAATTCACGATTCAACAATGGTTGATGTTCCACGGAGAAATGAAGAAGTAAAGAAAAAACCTATTTGGGCCAGCCGAGTGGCAGGTTGGTTAAGAGTTGGCTTGGGACGCCAGCTCTGAGCAGCAGAGCCCCAGTTGGGGGATCCCACAAATGAGGGCCCGTGATGCTGCAGGGCGCAGGCCCTCTACAGCTAAGATGGTGAACAACAACTCAACCTGGAGCTGGGCTGCCATGAGTTGCTGGCGACGGTGTAGGCTGCAGTGGGGCTGGCCGGCAGTGGGGCTGGCTGGCAGTAGGCATGAGCTTTCGTGAGCTGCTGTGAGCCATCATAAGCAGCTGTCCAATGGCCGGCAAAGGACTGCCTCACCCGGGAAGAGCGCAATGATCACAATACCAACATGGACCAGTGAAGTGACGTCCTCCACAACTAGACTGAAGAGCAAAAGGACAGCAACTTGTCTGTTCCCCTTCCCCGATTCCCCAACGCTGTCCCTCTCCCCCAATTCCCTAATAAAATCTTTAAAAAAAAAAAAGAAAAAGAAAAAGATCTATATATAATATGTATAATATGTTCATGAAGGGTGTTGATAGGGCAGATCAGTACTTGTCTTATTCTCTCTTGAGAAAAACAGTGAAGCGGCCAAAGAAAGTTGCATTTTGGCTTATAAATTGTGCACTTTTCAATTCTTTTCGAATCTATCAAAAACTAAACCCTACATAAAAAATGAGATACAAAGAATTTCTGCTACAAGTGGCAAAAGACTGGGCTACAGATAAGGTGGAGACAAACTCAGACACAGACGCAGCACACCCAGGAATATTAACCCAAACCCCTCGTATGCCTCATGAGGACCCCCTGGGAGACTTTCGGGTGATATGTACAAACATGTGCTGGAGAAAATTGTTGGAAGTGAATGGGGTAAAAGAAAATATCCTGCTAGGAGGTGCCATGTTTATGCTGCCCACAAAAAAAGAAGTGAAACTCGGTACATCTGCAAGTTCTGCTTAGTGCCACGCCACAAGGGGGAGTATTTCCAGAGGTATCACACCCTCAAGCACTACTAGGGTCTTTGGTGAGTATTTCCTGAAAATTTCAGGTCACAAAAATAGTTAGCGAATTTGTTATACATTTTGAAAGAAGCACAGTATAAAAGTTGATTTCAGTGGTTTAAACCTCAGGAACATGCATTTAAACAATTTAAATGTCTCGTCCTCAATGTGTTAAGAGTGCACGCTCTATCCCCTGAGCCACCCAGGCAGCAGTTCAGCTCAAGGTGCTGAGTTCAGTCTTTAGTTGTGGGTGGGTGTAGCCCCCCAATTGAACAGGCAATCTTGTTGTTAGGAGCATGTGCTCTCACCAGCTGAGCCATCCTGCCACCTGTTGGCAGCTCAGTGGCAACTCAGCTCAGGCTCAGCTCACTGGCCCATGTGGGAATCGAACCGGCCACCCTGTTGCTCAGAGCTTGCACTCTTAAGCAAGCTCTTAACCATCTGAGCCACTTGGCCGGCCCTGTATTAGTTTCTTGTGGCTTCTATAACAAATTACCACAAACTGACTGGCTTAAACTAACATAAATTTATTCTCTCATAGTTCTGAAAGCCAGGGGTCCAAAATGAGTAGCACTCGGCTACTATCGAGGTGCTCTGCTTCCTGCAGAGACTCAAAGGGAGAACCCATTCCTTGTGTTTTCTAACTGGTTTCTGGTGGCTGCTGGCGTTGCTAGGCTTGTGGCGCCATCACTCCAGCTTTCCAGGTCGACACCATCAAATCTTTCTCTGCTGCCTTCCCATGGCCTTCTCTGTGTATCTGTCAAAACTCCTGCCTCCTTCTCATAAGGATACCTGTGCTTGCATTTAGTGCCCACCCAGATAATCCAGGATAATCTCCTCATCTCAAAAGCTCTAATTTGGGCCGGCCGAGTGGCACATTGGTTAAGAGCTGGCTTGGGACGCCACAGGGCCCCGGTTCGGATCCCACATATGAGGGCCAGTGACACTGCCCTCCACAGCTAAGATGCTGAACAACAGCTCAACCTGGAGCTGGGCTGCCGTGAGTCGCCGGCAACGGCATAGGCTGCAGCCCCTGTGGCAATGGGTTGCCATGGGCTACCGTGTGTAGCCAGCAGCCACAGTGAGCGGGCGTCCAGAAGCCGGAGACTGATCTGCCTCGCTCAGGAAAAGCGCAATGATGGTGCCAACTTGGGCCAGTGAAGCAACAGAAAGGACAGCAACTTGTTTGTTCCCCTCCCCCGATTCCCCAAAGCTGTTCCCCTCCCACAATTCCCCATTTAAAAATAAATAAATAAATAAAGCTCTAACTTAATCACATCTGCAAAGACCCTTTTTCCACATAAGGTAACATTTCCAGGTTCCAGGGATTAGGACCTGATAACTTTGGGGGCCATTATCATTCTATCACAGTAATTACTTTTTTAAAAAAAGATTTTATTGGGGAATTGGGGAAGGGGAACAGCCAAGTTGTTGTCCTTCAATCTTAGTTGTCCAGTCACCATCCGGCTGCCCGTTGGCAGCTCGCGGCCGCTCAGCTGAAGGTGCCGTGTTCAATCTTAGTTGCGGGTGGGCACAGTCCACCATCCCATGCGGGAGTCGAACCGGAAACCTTGTTGCTAAGAACACATGCTCTAACCACTGAGCCATCTGGCTGCCCATCAGCGGCTCAGAGCAGCTCAGTGGCAGCTCAGCTCAGGTGCAGCTCACTGGCCTATGTGGGAATTGAACCGGTGACCCTGTTGCTCAGAGCTTGCACTCTTAACCAACTGAGCCACTTGGCCGGCCCCCATAGTAATTACTTTTTTAAAAAGTAATCGCTAAGAGTCTTTTCAATGCACCAATAGCACTGATGTACATCATATTATATAAGATAGTATTAGCTAATATAATTACAATTTCCTTTTTAAGTAAGTTTAAAAGTGAATCATTCTAAAGAAAAATATTTGGTAAATGATAGTACAGGTGGTTTGTGGACATAACAGAAGTTGAGAGGTAACATAAAAATGCCTGAATTTGGCAAAGATTTTCAAATCATACTGCCTGGAGCCCTGGGACTTCTGGGGAGCCCTTAGTAAAAGCGAAGCATCTTTGGCTAAAGTTCCACTTCTTCTTCTTCTTTTTTTTTTTTAAGAAACTTTATTGGGGGTAACAGTGTGTTTTTCCAAGACCCATCAGTTCCAAGTCAAGTAGTTGTCTTCAATCTAGTTGTGGAGGGCGCAGATCCTTGGCCCATGTGGGAATCGAACCGGCAACCTTGGTGTTATAAGCCTGCGTTCTAACCACCTGAGCTATCCCACCACCCCTGCAGTTCCACTTCTTTACAGACGGGGCTTCAAGATGCTTGAACAGTGTTTTATGATTAAAAACAAAGTTTGAAAACCACACAGCTAAGAACTTAGAAGAAAGAAAAGCTAATGGGGATGTTGATTCCTTAAAAGTTGAAACAGAATGGTAAGGGATGATGAGCAGTTTGGCCCTAAAAGGGTTAAATTCAGCTCTGCTTCCAAAAGGAAGGTAAGAGGAGGTCAGGGGTTGGCTGTGGGCAGAATCCAAAAGAAGCTCCTGCAGTGATCCTGATGTGGACAAAGTCATCCTGGGCCCCAGGCTTAAAAGGTTCCCCAGGAACTCTGGGGACCTTGAAAGCAACCAGCATAGGTTTGGCAAAAAAGAGCAGGATCCAAGGGCTGGGCCTGGCCCTTGAGGGGGAACCCCCTTGAGGGGAACCAGGCAGGACCTGAAGATGGGAACAGAGCCAGGTGCACCTAAGCCAAGGCCAAGTAAACTGTAAAACTACCCACGTGGTTCCAAGTAGGCAGCAGAAGGGGCAAAGTTTGCACTCTGGCAGCCTGCTGTGTCATAAAAACGGCTTTGTGATGGGTGAGCAAACCTGGGACAGTCCAGTGGGTGTAGAAGTGGGGGGCACAACAGATGAGAGGGGAGACCCAGAATCCCTGGCCCACACACTCGTCCTTG
>NW_017731443.1:934723-936692 GCF_001890085.2 Hipposideros armiger
GAAGGTGACCGTGGTGATATTCAGCAATGAGGTATGTAGCACTTTTTCTAGGATGCGTTCGTGAACTTAATTGTCACACCTCATATGTGGGTTTGAATCCAATTTTGTTTGGCTCCAAAGCCAACAGCTGGCCCTGGAAAGGGAAGGCAGAGGCAGAGGGACTGTGTTCACTAAGACCATTAAGGGACATGGGGACACAGATAAAACACAAAGCTCCATATGAAAATAACTTTAATTAGCCAAGGGAACATCACAGCAACCCCTGTACACCCCGAACCTTAGTTCTCCTCGGACTGGGCAAGCAGGGCCCCCCCACCTCTTCCCTCCAGAAGTAGACAGTATGCAGCTGGGAGGACAGTAACAGACTGAAGACTGAGGCCATGCTCAGAGGTGGGCAGGGGGCTGGGCCGGCTCCTTTCGTCCCTCGCCAGCGATGGGCCGGCCTCGCTCCTCCCAGATGGTGAGGCCGTCGCAGGAGCAGATCTGCTTGGGGTTCTGGAAAAGGCCAGCAGACCGTGCGATGATGCCACAGGCCAACCTGCAGAAGAATGTGTGGTCAAGGGTGGACACCTGTCTGCGTCCCTCCAGGGTTGCACATGCACGGCTGGCAGAGCACAGCCTCCTGCTGGTGGCAGCATTACCCACCTCTTTCCTGAGTTCCCCGTGATCTTGGATAAAGGATGGCCGCCCCGGCCCAGGTCATCTTCACCCTCATCGATGACCAGACTTCGGCCAATCACATCCCACACCTTTGAGGGGAGACACCGGCCTCAGACACTGGACCTGTGAGGAAAGGTCCCCACTTTCTTTTCCACCTTACCTTTAGCTGCTCATCCTCTAGCCTGAAGATGGCTCGGCCATCAGCATCAGCGTGGACGTTCCCCAGGTCTCCCCGGTGCTGCAATGAGACCCAGGGGAAGCAGCACGTGGGGCAGAGCTGCTATAATAGCTTCCGGCTTCCCAGTAGCTGATTCCCCTCCCCAAAGTACCAGTGTCCTTTTGTGGGGACAGTCAGGTAGGAAGAAGGGACTGACTGCCCAGGACATAAGGAAGGCAACTGGATACTCCCTCCCTGGAAATGAAATCCTGGATAGAATGACAGCACACTGAAAATAGCCGGTGATCCCCTCCAAGGAAGTCAGGCCCACTGGGCCAGACTGTTTTTCCTAGGAAGCCATTGCCCAGCCTTATATCCTGGCGTCAGAAACCTGCTCGGTTCCTGCTTCTTTCCATGCCGGGTTCTCCAGCCTCCTGATGACTCTGTGAGCCCTTGGCAGTCTGCAGTTCCCCTGGGCCAAGCTTGGCTTCTTGACCATCAGAGGCAGCCAGCACCCTTTCCCTGACATCCAGCCTCCAGGAACAGAGAAGAAACACAGGGAGCAAAGGCCTGCCCTGCTCCCTGAAGAAGCCGGCTTTGCCCACCTTCTCCCTTGAAGGTAGTAAAAATGTCATAACACATCTACTGAGCACCTCCTCCATCAGACACCCTCTGCCAGGCAGGGCGGTTACATATGCGGTCACTACCCACAAAGGGTTTGTACCTTGGTGGGAGCCAGATGGGGAACAAACAAGTGATCATGACACACAGGGTTAGTACAATAGTGAATGTGTATTCTGGTGACAGGATTTTAACGGTGAGTCTCAGAGACTCACATCTGTGCAAATAAATTGTCCCCAACCTGACACTTTGGGCAGAAGCAGGTGCTGGTGCCATTGTGGGCTGGTACACAAGGCCTTGCTGCAAAGTATAGTTACAAAACACGTCACTGTATGTGGGTCTGGCAAGCAGCAAGAAGAGCCATTTCTGCTTTACCCCGTTTTCCAGAGAGACATCTGCTGCTCACACCGGGTGCTTTTTGTTATGCTCTGTGTTGGGAGCTTTTATAGTAAAAAGATCAAGGAGCGGGAGGGACAACAGAGCCTTGGGGAGCATTTTCAGGACTGGGCTGAGGGAGCAGCAGCAGAGGTG
>NW_017731443.1:942622-956022 GCF_001890085.2 Hipposideros armiger
TCATCGTGAGAGCTAACATTTACCGGGCATGCACTGTGCATTTTTTTGTACTTTACCTATAATAACTCATTCCATACTCAGGTAACTTTGTGAATTGGGTACTATTATCCCCGTATTACAGATGAAGAAACGGAGGCCCAGAGAAATTAAGAAACTTGCTCAAAGTCACATTGTAGTAAACTGTGGAACTGGAATGCATCCCCAGCAGCCTAGCTCCGGAGCCCGAGCTCTTCGCCTGGAGGCTGCTCATTCCGAGAAGCAGCCCCCCAGCCTCCAGGCTGGGTTGGGACCCCCTCCTCTGCCCCCCTGTAGCAGCTCCCACTTTCCTGCATAACTCACACTGCACTGACTACAATCCTCTGTGAGGGTAGGAGCTCTGTGTGGTTCACAAGGGTCAGGTTCAAAAGTCAGCATCTCACTTGCCCCCCAAATCCCATCACCCCCATGTGTACCCAGCCTGCGGGGGATTCTGACAAATGCTCAGCTTTGAGGAACATTGAGCCAACTCAAAAAAGGAAGAGAAGGGGCTTCTCTTTCATTCAGATATTTGGGGCTCTGGAGCCTTTTAAGAGCACTCTTAAATCCTCAGCCAGTACACAGGGGTGGGGGCAGGGAACTGTAAATACTGCTCTCCGATGCAGGGTGGGGTGGGGGTGAGGTGCTTACAAGCATTCTGCTTTGCTCTCAGTAAGTGTGTTTGTTGCTCTGCAGGATAAAGCCCAGGGGAGCCATGGGCAGTCCAGGAGACACTTCACACCATGTTGAGCTAGTGCTCTGTGAACTGAAGGCCACACTGACCTTTGGCCTTGCCTTCATCCTTGGTTTCCCTCCTCCTTATTATTTCAACAAATGTGTGCTTGGCAAGGAGGCGGCCACGGTCAAGGAAAGCACTGGTCCTAGTCCTCAGGGAGCGCATAGGCTATGTTAGACCTCAGACTATGCCAGGGTTAACCATCAGGCAGAGAAGAGAACAATTCCCAGGGCACAGACAAGGTCCCTCTGCTGTTCAGATTCCTTCCTGCGCAAAGGTGGCAAAACTGGGAAATGCTACTGGGAGGAGGCAGCAGCTGAGAGACAGGAATATTTGACCTGTGGTTACAAAAGGTCTCAGTATCCATGACACTGGCAGACTGTATAAGAGATCAGACACACCCATCTACCCCCCTGCAAATACAGGGCAATTCTGTGAGAAGAAAACGCTCCAAAAAAACAAACTGTCCCTCATTTCACACATCTCATCCTGGCCCAGCCGGCAGACTGTGAAGACTTGGGGTTCTAGGTCCACCTAGAGGTACCTCTTGATGCAAAGGTGGTGTGGGGAGGATGGCAGGGAACTCTCATGGCCTGAGCCTGAAGGGTATGCCAAGAGTTGTGTGCTCTGCTTTACACACATCCGGAGGGTGACAATGCCATCATCTGGCAGGTGAGGAAACGAGGCTAGAGGGCTACACAACTGGCCTGAGGTCACAAAGCTTGGAAGGCAGCCTGCCCAACCCCAAAGCTGATGCTTGGTCCCCTTGCCCCAAGGCAGTAGGGTTGGGCCCCAGAAGACTGAGGTTTCCAGGGCTCAGATAAACATGCAGTGCAAGAGGTTTCATTTATTCATTCGACTATTCCTTCATTTAACAAATGTATACTAAGCATGTGCCACATTCCAGGCAGTGGGGATATAGCAGGGCACAAGTCAGGTGATGCCTCTGCCCCATGAAGCAGCACACGTTCAAGTACAAGGACACGATTAGCAAATACACGCATGAGAGAGACTCAGACAGTGAAAAGTGTGATCGATGAAAGGGGAACAATTCGGGGTTGAGACATTCAGGCAGACTGGTCAAGGAAGGTCTCTCTGAGCTTTTAATCAAAGGCCTGAATGTAGTCAGGGAAGGGGAAGGGCATTTTGGCAGAGGGAACAGAATGGGCAAAGACCCTGAGAGAGGAATAACATCGATGCATTTTAGAAAGGCCAGTATGGCTGAAGCTGGGAGTAAAGAGAATAGTAAGATATGGAGCTGTAAGTAGAGATAGATCAAGCAAAGTCTTGTAGGCAACAGGAAAACATCTGGATTTGAATTCTGGAGAGGCCATAGTGGATAGTGGTAGAGGGTGTAGGCTCTGGAGTTGAAGTCCTGAGTCTGTCACGTGCTAGTTGTGTGACCTTAGACAAGTTATTCAACTTTTCTGTTTTCTATTCAGTTTCTTCATCTGCAAATGGAGATAGTAATACTATCTACTTCAGAGGATTATTGAAGGTCTAAATGAGTTATTTCACATATAGCACTTAGAACAGTGCCTGGTCCATGGGAAGCTCTCAAACATTATTACTTCTGGAGTATTTTAAGCAAGGCAGCCACATTATCTTGTGTATGGTTTTAAAAATCACTCTGGGGCCGGCTGAGTGGCTCAGTTGGTTAAGAGCTCGCTCAAGAGTTTGAGCTCTGAGCAACAGCGGTTCGATTCCCAGCCCAAGCTGAGCAGCCGCTGAGCTGCCAACAGGTGGCAGGATGGCTCAGCTTAAAAAAAATTAAAAATCACTCTGGCTTTTATATGGAAAAACTATTAGAGGGGGCAATGGGGAGCCCAAAGATGAGGTTCTTGTGTGGGTCAGGGAGAGATGAGGTGGCTTGGATTGGTGTGAAGGCCCAAATATGGAAAAAGAGGGTATATTTTAGACATACAGCAGCCAAGACTGCAGGCGGGTTCCTGATCTGGGGTCTCCTAAGAAGAGCTGATTCTCTGCTCCTGAAGCGGGAGCCTCCAAGTGAGAAGCTCTTTGTAACTATGTACTTCCTGTCACCTGTTGGCAGCTCAGTGGCAGCTCAGCTCCTGCTGGGACTTGAACCGCTGTTGCTCAGAGCTCAAACTCTTGAGTGAGCTCTTAACCAACTGAGACACTCGGCCGGCCCATGCACTTCCTGAACTCTTAACCTGAGTCTGAAACAAGAAGAGGCTGGCTCTCCAGCTAAGCAACAGTGCAGTTTGGCTAGTGAATCCCAGAGTGTGGCCAGGTCAGCCCCAGTTTAGCTCAGAGCCCAGTGAGGGAGAAAAGATAAGGCCACAGTGAACTCCAGGGTGTATGATAAGGGTTCAAGGCAGTGAGCCTTGGGCTGGGAGTTCCCCTCACTTACACTTACAAGGAGAGCAGAGCTCTTTCTCAAAGCCCAGGGCCTCTCGGAGAGGACAAATCTCCCTCTCCCTCTNAAACAAAATAAAGTGAAGGGATAAGACCCCAGCAAAAAGGAACCTCACTCAGAGAGTTGCCTTCCCTTCCTCTGAGACTCTGGGCTCTCTTTCAGCCCAAGCCTCACCCAGATGGACACTCACCCGGTCAGAGTCCTGGGGGCCCCCATGAGACGTCCCATCAGGGTTAAAGTGATCCCCACAGCTAAGAAGAAAAGGTAGCAGATGGGCAGTGAAACAGCAGCTCACAGGCCAAGTGATCCATTCTCTTACTTTAAATTAACTATATTTGTTTCATTCATTCACTCACTCACTCATTCATTCACTCACTCACTCACTCATTCATTTAACAAACAGGCCCTCTCTATGCCAGCCTTTGGGTTGAGGTAACTATAATAAGAACAATTGAACACAGGTCCAATCCTCAATAAGCTTCTAGGGGAGACACAGATGAGTAAACAACTAATCGTATGAGAGCATGACAAACTCCATGACATAGGGGCCTGCCCTTCCCATGTCCAGGAGTCACTTTCCATCTCAGAGGCAGTAAGGTGGCCATGAGCAGGAGTGTCAGGGTCAGATTTTGGTTCAAATCCCTACTTTACTATTTACATGCTCTGGGGCCCTTGATAAGTCATTTAACTTCGCTGAGCCTCAGTTTCCACATCTGTAGACGGGCCCGCGTGTAATGCCTCCCAGGGTACTTGTGAGGAACAGTGTGAAAGTGTGTGTTAAAGGCTGAATACAGTCCCCTGCACATAGTGGGTGCACAACTAGGGGGATGAGGATGTTACAACGGAGGTTACAGACGACTCACCTGTTGCAGTTCCTTGTGAGGTCCCCAAACTGATGGACATGGAGTCCATGCAGCCCAGGCTCCAGGCCGTCAATGGTCCCCTCAATGAGGCAGCGCTCAGGGGTCAGCTGTAGGAAGCGCACCACTCCCTGCACAGAGCCAGCCTCCCCCAGAATGGCCACTGCTGCCCCCAGATTCTCTGCAAAGTATTAGACACGCAGGTTGGCACAACTACCTCACCCAGCCCTTCATCAGCTGGGGAAGGGTATGGAGGGAGTCCCACATAGCTTTTACCCCCCTCCCCAAGGCCTCTCCAACCCAAAGCCCCCAAATCCTGTGGTTAGATTTATATCAGCCCCAGGCCACCTCCCTCCCAGAGAGGCAAGTCCAAGACCACAGCGGTTACTTACGCAAGAGGCCACTGCCCATGCCCTTGAGTACTGCCTGCCGCCCTGTGCCTTCTAGGAGGACTTGCACCTCCTGGCTGGGCAGGGTGGTCTGCACCAGGACCATCTGATTCTCCAGCTGCACCTCCACACTCTGGATACCTGAAGGAGAGAGGGAGCAGAGGGCAGCAGAGGGCTGGCACCCTGTGCTGGGAACAGGGAAGAGAGAAACAGGGGGTGACTCCCCATCCCTGTCTTCACCAACCTGCCCACGGCTGGAGGCAAGCTCGGAAGCTGCTTTCCAGCCGGGGAAGGCCCTTAACCTCTCTGAGTCTGTTTGTTTATAAATAAAGTGGGAATAATGTCACCTTACTCCCAGGACTGTTCTGAGTCCTTATTACATGCCAGGCATTATTTGTAACTTTTGAAGCATAAACAATTCTTTAAAAAATGTTTTTATAAAAGTGGGTTATCAATAGCCATATTATTCATGATAACCCAAAGGTGAAAACAACCCAAATATCCATCCACTGATGAATGGGTAAACAAAATGTGGTGTTTCCATCCAATGAAATACTATTCAGCTATAAAAAGGAATAAACTGATAAACACTATAAAACGGATGAACCTTGAAAACGTTATGTTATGGAAAAGCCCGTCACAAAAGACCACGTATTAGTCAGATGGTGCCACTCTGGATGAAATGTCTGGAATAGATAAGCCTACAGAGACACAAAGTAGATTAGGGGGCAGGGNCAAAGTATAGTTACAAAACACGTCACTGTATGTGGGTCTGGCAAGCAGCAAGAAGAGCCATTTCTGCTTTACCCCGTTTTCCAGAGAGACATCTGCTGCTCACACCAGGTGCTTTTTGTTATGCTCTGTGTTGGGAGCTTTTATAGTAAAAAGATCAAGGAGCGGGAGGGACAACAGAGCCTTGGGGAGCATTTTCAGGACTGGGCTGAGGGAGCAGCAGCAGAGGTGGCCTTCCAGTCCCTCCCCTGCACATGGGTGGGTGGAACCGGGCTGGGTGGCCTTGATGTCACACCAAGCAGCCAGGCAGGGCCTGTACCCTCAGCACTGGGGAGCCAAGAAGGGTTTCAAGCAGGGGCATGACATGGTGACCCCATGCTTTGGAGCAATCCCTCTAGTACAGTGTATGAAGAGAAAGGACTGGAGGAGGACAAGGAGAGAAGGGAACAAAGCTGAGGCCTGTTAGGAGACATGCAAAGGGACAACCAGGTTTGGATATAAATTCCCACATTGAACTCATGTCCATCTGGCCAAAACCAGATACTGAAATCCACATGGAACTCACCAGTCGTCACGGTGGCCGTGGCCACGTAGCCCTTGCTCAAGTCTTCCTCTGTCTATACCAAGTGCTTGGGTACAGCAGAGCAGCTGGCTCCATCCCCTTCTGATTCCCAGCCCTGAGAGGGGCCCCGGCCAGAGCACAGGTCACGAGGTGGTCTCTTGCCCTTCAGAAACCTCCAGTTCATAAGAGACACATAAGCCTGCCAGTTCCCAGATGCTCCTTGCTGGTTCATGCCTCGAGGGCTGTATCTGTGATGTTTCCTCTGCTGAGCCCACTATTCCCACCCTCCCATTCTTCACCTGCCTAATTCCTGCTCAGCACCTTTCAAGGCTCAGCGAGAAAGACAGCCTCTAAGCTGCACCTCCCTGTAGTCACACCCTTGTGTGTTCCCCCCAACTTCCCCGCCCTGCAAAGTGTGGGCTAGATCCAGTGTCACTTCCAAGATTAGGTTCCAAAAAGGGTGTGGCTTCAGTCTTGGGTGCCCTCTCTCGCTCTCACTCACTTGCTCTGAGGGAAGCCAGCTGCAGTTGTTGCCAGCTGCCCTAGGGAGAGGCCCACGTGGCAAAGGACTGATATCGCTGGCCAGCAGCCAAGGAGGCCCCGAGGCCTGGCAACAGCAACACCAGTGAGCATGGGGGCAGGTCCTCCCCACCTCGAGCCTTGAGCTGGCTGTAGCTCCAGCNCTCTCCCTCTCCCTCTCCCTCTCCCTCCATTCTGGGAAACTACAACTTCCCTGCTTAACCCATGAAAAAGCCAAGCTGATTCCAGTTACCCAGATCAAAAACGTAGATTCACCAGGAGTCTTTTTCTGTGCCTAAGAAACCTGCTGAGGGCTAAAAATTGCCCTGTGTCCAACAGAAAGTCCAGCTGTTTGCTCTCCCAGCAAGAACGTTTTACAGGAAGTGAAGAGCCCAACATCCTCAAAAAGCTTTGGTCAAAACACTCTACTCTCAGTGGAATGGTTCAATTTCCACAGACCCTCGCCCACATCCCAAAACACATAGCAAACCCAGCTGCAAGATCTGTCCCCTATTGCCTCTGCCCAGCCAGATGACCATCTATCTGTAAGCCCCTCTCATGCTTCCTAAGATTTAGTGGGCTCTCATGACTTGCTAAAGACTTTTCTAAAGTGCTAATTCACGAATTTACTCTTCCCATCAATCTTCTGGAGTAGCTTCCGTTATTATGCCCATTTAAACACTGAAGAAACAGAAGCACAAAAAGTAACAATGCACAAGGTCCCAGTGCCACTGAGTGGCAAAGAGGAAATCTGAACCCAGTCTAACTTGAGAGCACATACCCGTAACAACTATGACACACTGCTGCCTTATACAGAGCTGAGTGCCACCATTGTCCCAGCGTCAGAAGCCATCTCATCTCATCTCCTACCAGACCTGCTCTTCCATGAGCAATGCTTGTGTGCTCATCTTTACCTGAGGCAGAGGCTGTGCCTGGAAGATTTGTGAACCCTTCTCCCTAAAAAGCCCCCAGAATCTGGTCCATACCTGCTCTATGAACTGGATGAATACACATTTAACAGAATCAAAGGAAGGCAGTTCCAGTGCCATGCTGGTGGCTCTGTCTTCTCATATCTTTCCGATTGTGCCAGGTCACCTCCAGACCAGCTAACTAGCTGGCTTTTAAGGGTCAGGAGATGCCTATGATGGAACATGGCCAGCGCTACTCTTTGCTTTGCTGAGATTATGCTGTTTCCCAGCCTGTTTTCCAGGGAACTCCCTCTGTAGGTGGGGCTATCCTCAGCCTAGCTCCTCACTCTCCAGGCACCTGAACTTTAAGATGCCAGGACAGGCAGTTGCTGGCAGGGCAGGCTTGAGACCTGTACTCCAGGCTCAGTCTGTGGGTCTTTGTATGATTCTGAGAACATCCCTTCCTCTCTCTGGGTTTCAATTTCTGCATCTGTAAAATGGGAGTAGGGTTGGTCTAAAAGATTTGCCGGCCTCTCCCAGAGGCTTCCGGACTGTCCGCAGAAAATGTATCTGGCTCTTACCTGCCACCCCTTGCAGGGATTTGCGCACCGCGTCCACACAGCTCTGACAGGTCATCTGCACCGCGAACTCCAGCTGCAAGGGCGGCAGGGACCGGAGGATGAGAGCTGGGGACCCCTCTTGCGTGACCCTGTTTCACTACCTCTCCTATGACCACCCCAAAAGCCTGGGGAAACGCCCCATGTGACCCTTCCTGAAGCGCCTTCTTCATTCTCAGTCAAGATCAGGATTAACACCCTCCAACATTAACTCCAAGGACCCAGCTACTTCTCGCACCCGTTTACGCAGGGGCCTCCCGCTCCGCCCCTGGTGCCCGCTTCTTTCCTCCCTTCTCGAATTAACGATCATCCCCAGGGGCTGAGGCTCTCTGCCCGGTGAGGCTCCCACACGAGGCTTCACCCCTCACCGTGCAGGCGGTCCCACGGTCCCCCGAGTCCGATGCCATCTCAGACCCAGTCACTGGCCGGAGGACCTGAACTGCTAGAGTTCTGTAGCAGAAACCCGAGCGGCGTCGCGAGGAGGCGGAGCCTTGAAAATCAGACTTTGCCCCGCCTCCTGGTGCGCGCGCACTCAAAGCCCTGCTTCTACCCCTAACGTCCAAAGGGTGAAGAGCACGGGACGCGCAAGCGCACTCGGGCCGTCCGACCCCTGGTTGCCTTAGTAACCGCTTCGCCGCCCTCTGTCCCCAAGACCTGCGCCGCCAGCGCTAGGATGGAGCTCTTTAAACCCGAACCCGAGCTCCAGCAGTTTTACCACCAGTTGCTGCGACCACTGTCGCTCTTCCCACGCAGTGGGACAAGCCCAGAGTCTCAGAAGCCCCTCCCGCAGGCGGTCCCAATGCAACTGCCCCTGACCGTCTCGCGGCTGACCGTGGCGTCACTGTGCCGCCAGGTAGCCAAGCGGCTGGCCCTCAGCGGGCTGGCGGAGCGGATGCCTCCCGAGGGCCGACTCCGTTTCACAGAGGTCATTCTGGACGAGCTAAAGTGTAGCTGGCGGGAGCCTCCCACTGAACCTAGTTTGAGCCACTTGAACAACCAGAGGCTGCGAAAGCGGCTCCTGGTCTACGTCCTGCTCAGCTGTGAGCACCTCTTCTTACGCTACCTGCACCTGCTGAAGACCATGTCGACCTCCTCAGATGTCTTCACTGAATCAGCCACGCTCACCAGGTTAGCCGCCAGCCTCGCCAGGGACTGCACAGTCTTCCTCACCAGCCCCAAGGTCTACCGTGGCCTGCTCTCCGACTTCCGCGCCCTGCTGAAGGTAGAGCAGGCCCAGGGCAACATATACAAGTTGCGCTCCTTCAGGCCCCCTGGGGCTTTCAAGCCATGGTCTCACATCATGGATTTCGCCCAAGGGCCAGGCTGCAGCCTCAGTCTGAACTACCTCATCCAACTCAGCCGCCTGCCAGAGTTTTTCAGTGAGCCAGAACCGGATCCAGTGAAGGAATTGAAGTCCATCCCACACCTGAAGAGAAGGCCTCTCCACTGGCTGCCCGCCATGCAAAGGAAGGGAGAAAGCAGCTTCAATTCCTTACAGATTGTGTCACTGCCCACATACAATGTGGCTCCCACCAGCGAGTCTCCCCCCAGCTCCCATTTGCCCCTCTACTCCCATCTCCAGAAGGGCCAGTCCATGCCCTCTCTGCGTGAGGGCTGGAAGCTAGCAGATGAGTTGGGCCTTCTTCCACTACCGCGTCGTCCCTTAACCCCTCTGGTCCTGGTTACAGAGAGCAAATCAAAGCTGGCAGGGAATATGGTGGCTGAGGACCTGAAGCAGATAACGAGGAACATGAAATTGGAGTGGACTCACTACTCACCGCTCGACTCAAGCCTGCCCCTGCTCCTGGGATCCCTGACCCACCGCTCAGTTGCAGCACATTGCATGGAAGAGCTGCAGAGAAAGCTGAATGAGGAACAAGAAACCTCTGGACAGCGGGGCCCCAAGTCCCCCAAATCCCCTCCACTTCATCCACAGCCAGTGACTATTACTTTGAAGCTAAGAAATCAGGTAGTGGTCCAAGCAGCTAGTGTACAGGTCTCTGAGAGAAAGCTTTTGGATTCCGTCCACGTTGAGGGGACCGGAGTCCTATACAACCATCTGGCTGGTGAACTGGAACCCAAACTTATAGAGGAAATGGATAGTGATCGCTTTGTTGGTAATAGCATCCGGGAGGTCTACAAGGAGTTGATGAGCCTTGTCTCTCTTGACCACTTCTCTTTTGACCAGGGATCCATGATTGAGCCTGCAGCCAAAAAAGATTGGTCGATGTTCCTGACCTCAGCCTTTCTGCGTCAAGGAAAACAGTGTTGTGTCACCAACCCCAAGCTAGCTGGACTTTATTCCCAGAGAGCAAACACTTTGCAGTCCAATCCGAATAGAATGTCCTCCCTTACATCACCCCAAATAAGCAAAGGCTGGGAGAGGCAGTCAAGCAAGGCCTTGTGGATGAACCAGTGGAAAACCTCGTTGTCCGTGGATGACTATTTCAGGTATCTCACCAACGAGGAGACAGATTTCCTCCATGTCATCTTCCAAATGTTTGAAGAGGAGGTTCCTGTGGAGATCGTGGCCCCTGTCAGAGAGTCCCTAAAGATTCAGCACCCACCTCCATTGCTAGAAGATGAAGAGCCAGACTTCGTGCCAGGGGAGTGGGATTGGAACACAGTGCTGGGGCACAGGCTAGAATCTAAGGGGACCAACTTCCTGGGAGAACCCCACCAAATCCAGAGCCTGCAGAAACGTCTGGAGCGACTGTGGTCCATGTTTGAAGTCCCCAACAAGGACCGGCTGGACATGGCCATCAAGTACAGCTCCAATGCCCATCTGAGGCAGCTACCTTCATTGGTGAGTGCCTGGGAGCAGGCCCTCCAGCCCATTCATCTTCGGGAGATGTTGTTGGGGAAACTGGAGTGGTTTGAGCGACAGGCCTCCGACCCCAACCGTTTCTTCCAAAAGTCCAGCAGTTGCTTCCTGGAGGAGAATCAGATCCGCAACCATCTACACAAGAAGCTCCGTCTAATGGAGGCTCCTTTGGCTTCGCTTCTGGAGGAGATTGAGTTAATCTTCAGCGAGCCAGTGACCTTCAAGGGGCGGAGCTACCTGGACAAGATGAAGCACGACAAAGTGGAGATGCTCTACTGGCTGCAGCAGCGGAGGCGGGCGCGCCACCTGGTCCGGGCCCAGAAGGCTTCCCACCAGTCAGCCATGTTTGGCAGGCTCAGCAGCCAGCATTTAATAGCCCCTGGGAATAGTCCCATTACCCTCTGACCAGGCCAAGTGCCCTCACATCCCCCCCTCACCCCTCAACACCCAGCAGCTCATCCAGGCCTCTTGATTGCTTTGGAAGAAGAAATAACTGGGAGTGCAGGCTTCAGGAACACTGTGCTTCCAACTACCAAGGGACTGAGATTAACACTTTATTTTGACAATTCTCACAAAAGAACCCCCAGCCCAGTATTCCCATTTATGTCAAGCTAAGCACAATACAGCCAAAAATCTCATATATCAAAAGAACTGAGACCATCCCTTGGAGTTTATTGTAGTGGGAAATATCAGACAGAGGCAAACCATCACCTTTGGAATACTTTGGCATTTTTATTATGCTACATTAAATTGGCTGATAGGCTCTGTGGCACAATGGTTAACAGCTAGGGCCCTGGAGCTAGTAGATATGGGTTGAAACCCTGGTTGTGTAACCTTGGGCAAATAACTGTTCTGCACCTGGGCCATCATATGTCAGATGAAGAGGTTGGGTCCAGATTGTCACTTCTTCCAGTTCCAGCATACTATTGGTAGAGCTAAGCATTTTTATTCAATTTTTACCAATTAATACAAGCACATGGTACAAAGTACACAAGGGTATGTACTGAAAAGTCTCTCTTCCATTCCTACCTCCAGTACCTCAGTTCCCCTCCCTGGGGGTAACAACTGTTACAAGTTTCTTGTGTATCTTTCCATTCCCTTTTCAGCAAATAATGATTGAGTACCTACTAGGTAGTTTTTGCTTGGTCTGTATCACCAAACAAAACAAAGACCCCCTACCCTTTGTAGAGTTTACATTCTACTGGAGGGAAACAAACAATAAACAATAAACATAGTACCTAAGAACATTGAATAATAGGACGTTAGAGAGTGATAAGTACTGTGGAAAAAAAGAAAAAGTAGAGTAGGGTAAGAGGAAATAAAGGGTGAGGGACAGTCAGTGTAGGCCTCACTAGGAAGGTAAGATTTAAACAAAGGCTTGAAGGAGAGAAAGAAGTGAGCCCCGTGGACATCTGAGATGACAGCTTTCCTAACAACCTAAGTCAACCAGATGCCTGGGGTGTCAGAAAAGCAAGGTGGCCAGCGTAGGTGGAGCAGAGTAAGGGAGAGAGATGAATCAGAGGGGTCATGACAAGGTGCCTAGAGGCTGGTTAGATTATGTAAGTCCTCGTAGGTCATTGTATAAACTAGTTCAGAGATAGCCTATGCACATATGAGCATATAGGTATGTATTATCTATGCATATGTTCATAACCACACCAATGGTTACATTGGTACCCGTTTTGCTGTACCTGTTTTGCTTCTTTTTTCATGTAGCATGCCTCAAGCTCATTCAATATCAATACACATAGAACTGCCTTATTTTTTGATAGCTATAGAGTATTCCACGGTGTATTTTTATTTTATTTAACTAGTTTCTTATTATTGGACATTTACAAACAAAAACAATGCTCTAAAAACATCTTGTGTTCATCTATTTAGGATTGCAACTATTTCTATAGTTTAAACTCCTGGAAGTGGAATTATGTGTGAGCATAAGCATTTGTCATTTTGATAGATATTACTGGTTATCCTCTACAAAGGTTGTAACAATTTGCATTGTCATCAACATTGTATGACTATACTTCTTTGCCCACTCTCAACAATAGTGTTATCAAACTTTTTAATCTTTATCACCTAGTAGGTGAAAAATGGTATCTTATTTGAGTTGTGTTCTCATTTATGAGTGAAGTTGCATTTTTCACGTGTTTGAAAGCCATTTTTATTTACTTTTCTGTAAAATGCCCATGCCCTTTGCCCACTTTTCAACTGGCTTCAACTATTTTGTTTTCTTGATTTGTATTAGGTTGGTGCAAAAGTAATTGCTGTTTTTGCCATTACAATTAGTAACAAAAACCACAATTACTTTTGCATCAATCTAATATATTCAGGAAATTTAGCTAACATGTTAGTCGTTACCTTGGGCAGAACACTTTCCCTGCATGATTCCTTAGACTCCTCACCACCTGTGAGGTATATATTTTAATCTCCATTTTACAGCTGAGGACATGAAGGCTCAGGTAAGTAAAGTAACTTACCCAGAGTCATAAAGGTAGTAAATTGGTGAGCCAGGACCGAAGACTAGGTCCGTCTGACCCGGAGGCCTACATGCGCCTTCTTGGTGTACTGATTCTGTGAGATATGGTAAGAGAGCTCTTAGACATGGCCTGCCACACCTGCCAACACAGGTAATGGGAACACCTCTGCGGGAGACTGGCTCCCACAAGTCCAGGGATGGGAACACCTCTGCGGGAGACCGGCTCCCACAAGTCCAGGGGTTCTCTTAGGTGGAGACGGAGTCGGAGAGGAAAGAACGCGGAGACAGAGAAGCGCTTTTCAAGATTTAATGTCTCACTTTATTTTTACAGCCTGTCCTTTTTATACTGGGCAGGTAACTATTTACGTCATTGAGCTGTTTT
>NW_017731443.1:957352-958886 GCF_001890085.2 Hipposideros armiger
CTATGGATAGAGGAATTAACCTCCAGAGGGGTGACACAAATCCAAGCATATGTATAATGGCACCTAAAAGAATTTCTAACTTTGAGAGTCATTAGCTCATTACCTATGTGAAGTACAGCTTCTTCAAGGGCATTAACTTTAGTGTCTAACTTTCTATCTATAAGCTCCTGAGTAGCTAAAGCTAAAGAAACACTTTTTGACAGCTGATCTACATGATGTGCAGTATGTATGTCTTGTACAAGTGCCGTAGTGGAGGCAGTAAAGGAGCCTATAATAGCTATTAAAGCAGTAATTCCTAGAATGAGCTCTGCAACTATATGTTTAGATCTGACTAAAGAATTAGTAACTGTCTTAAGAACTTGTAACCCTGGGTCTTCATACCAAGGGGTATCTAATTTAACCGGTATGAGCAAATAGGGATGTTGTTGTACAATAAGCAATGCTATGAGATTTGTGGTAGGAGATACACAGGAACTGATAACACATTTTGTACATGAGACATTAAACAGGGAATTATTATGGATTATACTAAAAATGCTATGAGGAATAGCCATAAGAAAAACATAAGGTGCTGCAACACAGGCTTCAACAGAATACAAATTAGGTTTTCCGGAAGGGGGACGATAAAAGGTGACGGGAGTGATGGCAAGAACAGCTGTCCATAGGTGAGGCTGAACATAGGAGCGATTAAAATTAACTGATAATATGGGAGGAACCCATCCATTAACATGCCATCGATTGACAGGTAGATTATGAGGCACATAATTATTTTTCCATAAGTAATTAGCAATAATTGACAGAAAATTGTAAGAATCCTGCATAGGTTGAGGTATAGACCAATCAAAAATATTGAGAGGATATTGGTTAAGAGGGAAAGCAACAGCTTGAGAATACAAACAAGGAATCCAGACTGGAAAATCAACATCATCGTTAATAAGTGGCCAATAACTTTTGTTCTATTCTGACATTTTTAAACAATTTTGAAACTTAGGAGGACGCATGGCGAGATTAGAAGGAGCAGAGGGGTCAGGGCCTCCAGGGGCACGAAAGGTGAGGGGCCATATCTTTCTGCGGTGGCCTTTGTCCAGAAGAGGGGTTATAGGAGAGGATGTGAGGACAGTTTTAAATGAAGTGGGAAGGTAACCAAGGAGGGACACTGAAGAGCTAAATTGAAAACAAATAGGAGGACCACTAGACTGGCCAAATAAAGAAAAATTAGTATTAGATTGGTGAGTTATGAAGGAAGAGGACATTCCACCCAAAATTTCAGTAGCATTATTGAACACTGGAATAGGTTCGTTGTCCCAAGTAATGAGTTGCAAAACTGGCGGTTGAGGAACATATGCCCAATTAACAGTACCTCCTGAAACAGTCGATACCTGACAAGAAATGACAACGAACATGACCAGAAACATTATTACAGGAGTAGGCGGTGATCCTTGTTTGCGAACAATTTCTTTTGTTCCCTTCATGAGTGCTTTTACTTGACCCCAAGCTGGCGGTTTGAGAAGCGTGTGTGGATCTGGTAGAGCGA
>NW_017731443.1:961826-967066 GCF_001890085.2 Hipposideros armiger
CCCCTATCATCTGACTCAGTAAATTTTTTAGTAGAAAAGACCAAATTAGTTTTAGACTGAGCAGGAGATAAAAGTGGTGTATGTTCGTCAGGAGGTGCCGTGGGTGCAGCCTCCGAAATAAGCGTATCTTTAATTAAATTCCAGAAGGAAAAAGCATCTACTGGGACCTTTTCCGGTCCGTTATTATTATTATATAACTTTAATTCTTCTCCTACTTTATTCCAGGTATCTACATTAACTGTTCCCTCCTCTGGGAACCAAGGACAGACCTCCTCTACAAAGTGTAAAAAACGAGCTGTCTTCAGTATTTGTCCCAATAGCAGTGTGATAGGCCATGTCAGATACTGAGGTGCAGCCGGCTCCCAACACACCTCGGATCTCCTCCACTCACCATTTGCTGGCATATAAACTTTTACTTTGTCTGGTTTTTCCAATAAAACAGCATTTCTCAAACTTTTCCACCCAAGTACCCCTTAGAATGGAGGAACATAAACAAGCGTTTTGGTCAGGTGTGAGGGTTTGTGGGGTGGACAGGGAGTGGAGGGAAGCAGTGCTGGTCTGAAAGGCATGAGAGGAATTTCTGTAGTCTTTTATTTTTGAAATTTATGCAAAATTTGCATTCTACTCCATAATATGTCCATGCTTGTTTTAATATAAAAATGATGCTTGAAATTACTTATCTTTGAATTAAACTGGCCCTCTGGGCAGATATGCTATATTTAGCATTGTAGTATGGCTTCTCTCCAGGCATATGCCGCATTCTCTAGAAGTCACACATGACCCAGGTGAGAGATGCTGCAGCAGGGGTTAGCAAACTTTTTCTGTAAAAAAAATAAAATAGGTCCAGCCAAGTGGCGTGTTGGTTAGGAGCTGGCTTGGGATGCCAGCTCTGAGCAGCAAGGCTGCAGTTCGGATCCCACATGAGGGCCAGTGACGCTGCGCCCTCTACAGCTAAGATGGTGAACAACAGCTCAACCTGGAGCTGGGCTGCCATGGGTCGCCGGCGACGGCATAGGCTGCAGTGGAGCTGCAGTGGGCTGCCATGGGCTACCGTGAGCTGCCGGCAGCCGGTGTGAGCTGCCAAGAGCCGCCGTGAGCGGCCGTCCAATGGTCGGCAAGCGACTGCCTCACCCAGGAAGAGTGAAATAATACCAACAAGGGCCAGTGAAGCGTGTCCTCCACAACTAGACTGAAGAACAAAAGGACAGCAACTTGTCTGTTCCCTTTCCACCGATTCCCCAACGCTGTTCCCCTCCCCCAATTCCCCAATAAAATCTTTAAAATAAATAAATAAATAAATAAATAAATAAACAATAAAATTAAAATTAAATATTTTGGGCTTTGTGAGCAATGTGGTCTTTGTCACAAGGCTCAACATGGCTTTCATCGTGTGAAAGCAATTATGGGTAATACATATGTAAATGGGCAGGGCTGTGTTCCAATAAAACTTTATTTCCAAATCAGGCAGCCAACCAGATTTGGCCCTCAGGCTGGAGTTTGCTAACCAAAGTGCTGCAGCATCAGCCCCTTTAAAAAGCAAACACACTCAAAGAACTAACACAAGAAGCTTGGTGCAGCATTTTCCAAAGCATGTTGCATAATAACTAATTCTGGGACCAGCTTTCCCAAAGTCCCAGACCTAAACCCATGGCTGTGTAACCCCCCACCGCTGATCCTGTCTATATGGGTTTGAGGCATGTCGTAATAGTGATAACTGCTGTTCATCCGTGTTTACCTGATTACAAAGTGCTTGTCACGTTCGTTCAGCTCAGAATCAGTGGAATGTAATTTGCCTCTGAAGTGGTGGAGTCACGACTTGAACCCACATCTAGGGACTTCAATTCCTTTGCCCTGGGTGTCTGGCTGAGGTGGTGACCCTGCTCCATGCCAAGCCTCCATGCAGCCAGAGGCCCCTGGTCCCATCGCAGCAAACTCAATTGTATTGAGAAACAACTGTTTGCCAAGTGTCACTGAGCTCAGGTGCTATAGGGATATTATTTCATTTAATCCTTCCGACAGCCTTGCAAAGAGGAGGCACTGTTACCTCCCTTTGGGGAAACGGGACTGTAGGATAAGTGGATGAAAATTGATTCTCTAAATTACAGAGGATTTTTGTGGAAGTTTTAGTTTTGTGCCTGCCCCTACATCCAGAGGCCATCAGACAATACTTTAAATCTGGTCTGGGATGATTGGCTGGGGCACAGCCCAAGCCCATAAAAGCCCAATATCTTCTCTGTTTGCTACAACATTAAAGGGATGGCTCATTCATTTGCATATTTAAAATACATTTATTAGTTATTTAAAGTAACATTAATCCCACCATACATTAACAGAAATAATGTATTTTTATGAAAAATAAGTTTTTTTACAATTATCAGTGTGTTTATTAATTTTTTCCTTTTTTTAAAATTAAAGTTTATTGGGGTGACAATTGTTAGTAAAGTTACACAGGTTTCAAGTGTACAATTCTGTAACACATCATCTATATATCATGTTGCGTGTTCACCAGAAAAATAGCTTTCAAAACAAACAAATGTAGTGAAGTGTAGCTGTTTTACTCTTTTGCAAATCTCTTTAATGCCTGGCCTAATAGACGACAGCTGGATTACCTGTTTCTGCGTACATCCGTTGCAATATCAGACACCATATAGCCTCTGGAAAACACTCTACTCAGGAGACAGTGAGGGTGGAAAAGGCAAATATATTGTCTCAGCAGTATTATGAAAGTAGTTTGGCACCGTGAACCCCCAGAAAGGGGGTTCCCTTTTTGTATATTTTTTAAGTAGAGGAGTGGCAGAGATGGGGACAAAGGCAGTAGTGAGGGTGGGGGTGGGGCAGTGGGACATGTTGGATCAGGGGACTGGGCAGTTGCTGGGACAGGAGCAGTAGAAGTGGTGGAGGGTTGGTTGACAAGGAATGCTTGTTGTTTACAAAGTGTCAAGGGCAAGGCCAGAGGTAAAACTACAATTTGATTTAAAAAAACAAAAACAGTTGGCTATTTTACCAACTGCTCATCTAGCTGCTGGACAAGCCGATTGGCTTTTGGTGCTCTGGCCACTCTGGGAAGCTGAGACGAGCAGAGAAGCCAAGTGCCAAAGGCACACAGGTGCTGGCAAGGACCGGATTTGAGCCCAGGTTTCTGACTCCACTAAACCCACAGCCCCACCCCTCTTGGCCTTAGGCTTTCTGTGTTTGGCCCACCTTTTCCTTATACAATCGTTTACCAAACACTTTATGTTGATTCACTTTTTAAACTTATTTAAAAAGGCAATTTAAATCATATTAGTTAATACCTATATAGTAATTATTAAGTGCCAGGCTCAGTTCTGAACACTTTACATGCAGTAATTCATTTAATCCTCATGGCAATGCAATGAGGTAGGTACTACTACTATATTTCAAGGTCCAGATGAGGAAACTGAGGCACAGAGTGGTTATGTAACTTGTCCAGCGTCACACAGCTAGGAACATGGTAGAATCTGGATTGTGACCCAGGGATCTGATTCCAAGTACGTGTTCTTAACCACGATAGTGTATTTCATCATAAAATACAGAAAACAGGTCTGCCCAGTTGAGGCCCCTGGGAAGAAGCAGAATATGCTCACATTTTTGGCTTTAATTCTTGCCTGTACCCTGAGGAAATCAGGTTTTCTCCCCGCCAGCTTGATTCCCAGCAGTGACTCTGAGGCCCACACCATTTTTTCCTGCAGGTCATTCATTGCGTCCCTTCTGAGGGTCAGACACTCTGCTTTGGAGAGGGCGGTGGGGGAACCAGAGGAAACCAGAGACCCCCATCCCTGTTGCCAAGGAGATTAAGGTTTAGTGGAGAAGATAATTTCAATAATATGGCAAGTGAAGGGTACAGAGGGAGCCCCCAAAAGGGACCTTCAACCGAGCTGGGGAGGGGGTGGGCTTCTTGGAGGGGGCCACGCCCAAGGTGGGTGGGGTCTAGATTCTAGAAGGTTGAGTGGGAATTGTCAGGCATGTGGTGGCAGAGGAATGGAGGAGGGCGTGCACGAAGTACGAAAGGAAGACGAGCACGGTGTATGTGAAAGGGCTACGCACATTTTGGCCTTAACCAGCCTTTAAAGTTCCTGGAACGGGTGAGGCTGGAAGGGGGGCGGGGCCAGGTCGAGTTTGGGCTTTGTCCTTCAGGCGGTGGGAAGCCATGTACTCATCAGCAAATGCTCACTGAGCACCCGCTCTGTGCCAGGTTCTGGTCTAGGTGCCAAGGATGCCACACTGAACAATACAGACCAGGACCCCTCGTGTTCCAGTGGGGGAGACACAACAGTCATTCAGGTAAAACAAACGGTTTGTGAGATGGTGACGTATGGTGTGGGGGGAAAAGCAAAAAGGGCAATAGAAAAGGCCATGGTGATTTTAAATAGTGGGATCAGAGGAGGGGGTATTTGAAAAAAAACACTGGGAAGAGTGGGAAGAGCTGTGTGGTACCCAGGGAAAGAACATTCTAGGCAGGACTACGTGCAAAAGCCCTGAGCTGGTTGTGTGCCTGTTGGGTCTGAAGAGCCCAGTGTGGCGGGAGTGAAGCAAACCAGGTGGAGATTGCTTGGGAATTAGATCCGAGAAATAATGGGCATTTAACAGGCTTTAGTCAGAGAAGTGACACTTGGCTGCACCGTGGGTGAGGGTCAGGAAGCTGCCAGGCTGGAGGTAAGCCGAGCGGGTGGGAGCAGAGTAGGGTGAAGAGCAGGGAGGGAGGCAGGCACCCTTGGCAGCACTTGGTGCTGACTGGATGGGGTGAGGGCAGAGAGTTCACACCTCCTGAGTGTCTTGCTCATGCCCCTGGTGGAGCGGGGCATAGAATGGGAGGATGGAGGGCTCAGTGGAAATGGGGTGCAATGGGGGTAAGGGGAAAGGAAAGCCCTGAGAAGGTTATGTCTGGGATGCCCGCAGGACATCCAAGTGAAGATCCATGGAAGGCAAACATTTTTCTTCTATTGGACTCCACAGAAATTCTGCTAAAGATGAGAATCCTCTGAACAGCGTATCTACACATTTATGTCTAGTGTAATTGCTCTGATGTCTCAAATCTGTAATTTTCTAGGCTATTTTTAGCTGGAAAGTATCAACCTGGGGCCTAAAATATGTATAGGAGTGATTTGTTAAAAATTTTACCAAACCGGGCCGGCCAAGTGGCGCGATGGTTAAGAACTCGCTTGGGATGCCAGAGGGCCCTGGTTCGGATCCCACATATGAGGGCCAGTGACACTGCCCTC